>NW_017805991.1:542969-654407 GCF_001891065.2 Hippocampus comes
CCCGCATGGTAATACCACACGTTCTAAGGGCAGACATCCTGAATCGGATACACGACGGACATCAAGGTCTGTCAAAGTGCAGAGAGCGGGCCAATATGTCTGTATGGTGGCCCGGTGTCTCATCTGAAATTAAACAGAAGGTCGAGTCCTGTCAAGAGTGCCATGAGATGAAGAGCACTCAGCGAAAAGAACCTCTTATTCCAACACTTCTACCTGAACGACCCTGGCAGAGACTTGCAGTCGACCTCTGTGAATACAACAAACACACCTACCTCATCGTGTCAGACTACTTCTCCCGTTTCTTGGAGATACTCTACATGCCGACAACCACAGCTTCACAGGTCGTCTTAAAGCTGAAGACAGTGTTTGCAAGGTTTGGCTGTCCAGACGAGGTTGTGTCAGATAACGGACCTCAATTCTCGAGTGAGGAATTTAAGGAATTCTCAAAAGACTATGATTTCCAGCACATGACCTCAAGCCCACACCATGCCCAAGGGAATGGACATGCAGAGAGAGGAGTTCAGTCCGCCAAGAGGATCTTACAACAAAAAGACCCTCTGCTTGCCCTCATGAGCTTCCGCTCAACTCCCTCCGCCACCACAGGCGTGAGCCCTGCAGAGCTTCTCATGGGCCGGAAAATCAAAACGACTCTTCCGACACTGGAGGCCAACCTTCAGCCCAAATGGCCGGATCTGGACACCGTCCGAGAAAGAGATGCTGCAGAGAAGAAGCTGCAGGCCCTCCACTACAACCGCCGTCACGGTGCCAGACCCCTCCCAGACCTTCATCCAGGGGACAGGGTCTCCACCAAGCTCGATCACGAGAAGGGCTGGACTACGCCAGCAGTGGTCTCGGGAGCGTGTGACACACCGCGCTCTTACCTCATCAGCACCGAGAAGGGGACTGTGCTTCGGAGGAACCGCCGCCATCTCCGTGTAGCACCAACTCCCCAGCCTGCCCAGACTACCTCACCCACATCCACCGGAGGTACTGGGGTGGGTTTCCAGTCTGAGACTGTTGCAGAACCAGAGACTGTCCCTCTAGACCCAGGTATGGTCTCTTCCCCAACACGGCCGCCGGATCAGACGCTGACCAGGTCGGGCCGGGTCAGCAGGCCAGTGGTTAAGCTGGACTTGTGAACTATATTGTATTTTTTGGGGGGGTGTGGGAAGCATTGACACTTGATATGCTCCGTGTTAAGTGATATTTGTGATGATATTTCAGACAAGGAAATGTTCATATTTTCATTGCATCTTATTTTGAGAAAAGAGAAATGATACTTAAATGTTATAGACATGGTTGAAGCTATTAGAATAGAAGTGTCATTTTGGTTAGTTGTAGTTTGTATGTGTTTGTATTTAACTCTGCTATATCCCAGTGAATATGTTGTATTTGACTTAGAGATTACTATTGCGTTCTTAAAAGGGGAGATGTCATATAATAGGTTATTATTATATGTTTAGTGCTTTACGAGAGTTTACACTATTTACGTCATGCTTGAGTTGATGGACAGGTCCCGCCTATAAGGGGGAGTTCCCGGAAGCAACTGCGAGTAAGTCCACCGCATGTTAGTTGCTCTGCCACGTTATTAATAAAAAGACACATAAAACCCAATCCCTGCCTGCCAACAATTATTACAACCAGTAAGGCAAAAACGAAATTAGCTACTTATACGATTCGAGGAAAAGGTAGGTGCTGACAAGTAGAATTTAAGGCAAAAACGAAATTAGCTACTTATACTATTCGAGGAAAAGGTAGGTGCTGACAAGTAGAATTTTACAATGTCACTATTAGTTCTAGTAAAACACAGATGTCAACTAGTGCAGATTTTGCTCACTAATAGGGAGCTGAATTTGCCTATTAGTAAGTGTTTCCAGCCTATTTTTGAGGATGCTCAAGCATCCCTAAAATTTGAGATTCCTTTTTATTTATTTTATTTTTTAATGTATGTCTATTTTTAAAAAGCAGCAAAGGCGTACTACCAAACAGTACCTCGGTGAAATGTGATATTAAAAAAACAAACAAACAAACCCTCGAACCCCACTTGCCTCATAAAATGGTTTGTTCCATCCAATTCCTCCCGCCTCCTACTACAGGGCTCCGAGCGAGCATGCAGTTTACACAAACAAATATTCTACCTTCCAATGATACACTGTAAGTAGAAAGCACCTGGCCTAAACCAGGACGGGTGACTATTTCTTAGCTCCTAAGCGACCACTCAGTACCTTACCAACACACTTTTACCATTGTCATTCCTAATATTTGCTGTATTTAATCGTAGTTCACTGTTTACATTGCTAGCTAGGAGTTAGCCGACGTTTTTCAAGCTAGGACACATTTCAGATAGTCAGAGGTAGCAAGCACCATTGTCCTCCATTTGAATTGGACGTAAGAAAGAGGTTGTGGCATAAATATTTGTTCATTTTGAAGCCAAGGTGCTACTGACAAGCTAACTGACTGGATGCTCATTCACATTGAACATGACTCCAATCAAGACACAGAGAGGAAGTACAAAGACAGGATATTTTTTACATTCATTTTCACCAAAGTCAATTCCGTTAATGCGTTTTACATGTTTCCGTTGCATTTAATATACTGTAAGTCGCAAAAACCAAGTCTAACGTATGTTTTCAGTAGGATTCATTGGGGTACTGGTTTACTCCAGAAAAAAAATCATAGGCCCCTGATAATGTTAATTGGAATATCGATGAATTTATTGTGTTTATTTAAAAAATACATGGGAAGAGGACACTGAAAAAAAGAATAATCTCCGATTAAATCGCAATCACATTATTGGGTTGGAGGACAAGAAAACATCTCAATTATGTTAGTTTTCAAAATCGTTCAGCCCAAGTCACCATCCCTAAACCTCAGATTTTCAAATCGCCCCTGATTTCAAAGTCATCCCAATAGTGAGGACAGAGAGCTGGATATTACGAAATAAATGCTCAAAACGCTTCCCATAAAGAAGTGTGTGTCTTCCGCCATCATGCAGGGCCATCCCAAATTGTCAAGCAGAAGGTGTTGGCGCATGCTTTTTGATTCTTACGTAATCCATGCAAATTGGACACGCTGGTGCGAGGTGTCGACAGTCGCGGGTCGTGTTTCAACTGCGCCGCTGCTGTCAAAACGGTGATGCATTCACAGGCTAAGCAGTTAAGGATTCACACACATTGTCGCCTTTTTTCTTCCTCCTCCGCAGGATGTTGCAAGATAGCGACGCTGTTGTTTTGACGCGTAAATATGCTTGGAAATCGACTGAGGATGTCAGTGGGAATTGAGGTCAGATGTTCCAAGGTGACCTGCCGGGTGACCGCTGTGATCTGCAGGGATCCATCAGCACTATTGACGACCTCTTATCAGCCATTGCCACAAATGGACAATCTGACAGGAAGCGGCGCACTAGTGCAGGTCAAAGTCTGACCATGAGAAACCAGCTGCTGAGTAGTCCCGTTTCTTAACGTACTTGTCTTATGTCTGTACAATTCACAGTAAGGTTGACCTTAAAATGGAAAACACATTTTTGAAAAAATGCACAAAAATAAATCTGGGCTCACAATTTGGAACTGCATAGTGACCTAGTTTGTAAAATGTAGGCCACTATAAAGCAAGTGGGTATATTTGTTTACTGATCATTAGCAATAAAATGCAAAAAGTTGCTAAAGGTAAACATAAGTCTTATACTACGATAATATAGATGTATACTGACTTATAGAACTAATAAAGGGGGTCTACTGTAACAGGACATCTGATTACTCCCAGTGAAAGGCCACGATATTCATTTCAAATTTGAGACTTCAATGTAATAAATGCAATGATGCAACACACGCACATAATGATGCTATTAAAGTAAATTCAAACATAATTTTCTGTGTTTAAAATGTTGAATTTCACGAAATAGAGAGACTTCTGACTTTGGACTTTTGGGAGACACGAGCCGTTTTTAAGGCGATTTTGCGCTCTGACTTGCAAACGGGCATTTGAGATACAAGCACTGTATGGTTGTAGTGAACTCAGCTCAGCTCGTGTCACAACAAGCAGCAGTTTGGCAGATAGTGAACAACTGTTGACAAAAAGAGGCTTCAAGCTGTAAATAGCCACTCCCGGCCGGCACTGTCAAAGAAAACATAAAACCAAGAGAGCTACACAGTTTGTATTTTAAACAACCACATACCTTGCTTTGAATAATTCAATTTAGTTTAACGCTAACAAACAATAAAATAGACGGATGAATGAAAGGCATTACTGTCGCTGTGTTTTAAGCCGTCAAGCAACAAATGATCGAACACAAATGGTGAAGGGGCACACGTAGACAGACAATATAACAATGCTCACAGGCATGTATTATTTATCTTTGGCAAAGAAAGACTAAAAGGACTGTGGTTTACTTAAGAGTGACATATTTATCAATTTGTTTTAGACTGCCCCCAGGTGGCCAAGGCGTGCACACCAGAGGGAGCAGAACAATGTCCATGGAATTGGGGCAAAAAAAAAAAAAAAGTGGCCAAAATTGTTTGCATTTTATTTCATTATGTCATTACTGTATGTCTTTATACATTATACCGGTAATATTTTAAAATGTTATTTTTCTTACGAAAATACATTTTAAAATGTTTTTAGGGGTTTTTTTTGGGGGGGTGCAAGGCTGGAATGCATAAATGACATTATAAGCAACAGATTCTCCTCAATATCTGACTTAAATGCTTGTTTTTCCACCACAATGACCTCATAAACCAGATTCAAACGTGACAAATATGATCACTCCGACTTGAAAGCACCACCGTGAGATTTCATGTCGTGAAATGAGAGTCCTTACAGTGTTTCTTCCTTCCTGGTTGTCGAGCCTGGCGCCCATTGGTGGGTGAGTGGTGACAGTGCTGATTAGACAATGATTAGATCCAATAAAAGAGTGCTGGTTAACGTGTGGTTAACGTTTGACCAGGCAGGATGAGAATTCACATCAGTCACGCCCGGACTGACTGGCAGGATCTCTCCGGAGAAAGGTGCGTCACCTCGACTCTCCTTTATACACGCTTTTGTTTGAATGTATTTAGTTTGAATGTATTTAAGGGTTTTTTTTTTTAAAGTGATTGTGGTTTGATTTTCTTTGTGGAGGCCTTCTTGGCATGTGCTGTCAATGGTTTCCTGAGCATGACCTTGGCTGTTTGCAAATGTTGAATATAAGAACGAAGGTTATTGATTCTATTATGTGGAAGACAAGAACTGCATTCTATTTTACAGTTGTTGTAGATTAATCACATCTTCGGTTTATACTTGCGGCAGCCTTTTTCATTTTTTTCATAAAGCCGGCCAAGGAACATACAAAATCGATGACATTAATATCATGCAACAATCCATCGAATGTTTATTACTGTACATTATGAACATTTGCGGGGTACATGGTTTGGGCCGCACCCTTTGCACCATTTGCTTTAAGTCAAAGAAAGTGAAAATACTTGTATGTTCTCGTCCTCCGGAAAGCAGAAGCCAATTTTAAAATAACCAAAATAGTTAGGCATTCCTTCAATAGAGAGTGTCTCAGGTTGGTGACTTTAAAAAAGGTCATTAGCCACCACTCAATGTCACCTTCACCCTTGTCCACCGGGGTCACTTCCCCTTTCATTGCACTACTTGAGTCATGTTCCTGTGTCTGTAGTATTATGACGAATGGTTTTATTACGCAATAGATAAGCTGTCTTTTTAAGAAAAGTGTGGACGTTGTGGGGTTTTAGGCAGAACACTGTCATAAGTAATACGTTTTATGCTGCCCAGACACTTCATTAGGTACACCTCCTCTGATATCGCTCTTGCATTGATACTTTCAGATTAAGGACTCTGATATCGCTCTTGTATTGACACTTTCAGATTGCGCTGGTGTACCAAATGAAGTGTCTGTTTCATGCACATTTGTTGGCTAAGGAACCATATTTGGTGATTTAAACTAGAGACAAAATGGATGCCCTAATAAGGCAGTAGGAATGGAAAGAACCAAAAGGATGAATAAGAATAATGATAGTAAAGAAAAAATACAATTCAATATTTTGAGAGAAAAAAAGTAGATTGCACCAATATATATTCATGATGACAAATTTTAGTGAAAGCATAATTAAATGGACAATACCACAGTAATTGTGATATATTAATGCTACAGTAATGTTTTTATTCTTTTCTGTTACGCCCCACTAGGGAGAGGAAAATTTTTTCGTGCCTTACAACTATAAATAGTATCATTTGTCCATAAAATCATTCAAAGTACACGGCTGCAAACCATAAACGAAAGCATATACTGTATAGATCTACATACTCCAAATAATAGCTTTATTGCTTTTCATTTTTAGTCTGTAACAGCAAAGAATTACAGTGCATCAATTTGCCTGAAATTAAAAAAAAAAAAATGTGCTCGCCACCGCCACCTACTGTACTGGACAGGAATTACACTTCATTCTCACGCGGCCAAAAAAAAAAGGGTCACACAGAGCCCCCCAAGGATCGACCCCACCCTTCCCCCAAAGGAGATCCCCCCTATTATTTGAGAAGGACCGCCCTGAGAGCAGTTTTGACACTGATTTAAAAAAACGCCTTCACTTTTTTTCTAGCACATAAGGTTTTGGAGATACTTTAATTTTCTCTTTTTAAGTGTGACCTATAAAGGCTGGCGTAATATGAAATCGATTGCATTGTAATTTATGACTACAACAGAATATGCCACCCTACGTTCAGTTTTTAAAATAGACCCTTTTACGATTTACAATTTACAATACAATTTAGGTAAAAAAAAAAAAGCAGTTGAACTTTGCACAGAAAACATGTTTTACTCGATGTATTAACTCGTCTCCTTCTTGTTGTTTGTCCGTAGACTGTGATGATGACTCCCATGGTGCATCTGTGTCTTCTGGCACTCTTGCTCGGCTCTGTGAGTACACTGCATATTCATAAGAAAATGTCAAAACACACACACAAAAAAAAAAAACCCCTCTTGGAGAGGAACCACACTCCATTTCCTGAGAAGCCATACGTGATGTAAAATGTGACTCATGGCTGAATCATTGAAGCGAAAGGTGTCCTTTGTCCCGTCCCGTCTTTGCTTAGGGAGGGCTGTCGAAGAAAGGCCAGACTTTTTCCATGTAATGCCGGTTCAATCAATAACTGATCTTGCTTGGTTCACTGACGTTTGGGAGCTGGAGTGAAAAGTGTGTTTCTTCCATTTGTACATTACACAGTGTCTCTTAAAATCTAGACATATTGAAAATATTATGAACTCCTTTTTTAAATTTTCATCCAGATTACATTTTTATTGTTATATGAAATATTTTGGTTCTATTTCATGTTACACAAAGTATGCTCAGTGCAAACCGAACACTTGTGCTCCAAAGAAAAAAAATCTGCCTACCTGAACAACTAGACTTTATTTGAGTTTAATCAAGGGCACTTTAAATGTCAACGGGTGGATTGACTCCCATTTACCATGAGTTTGAAAGTTACTGGTTGTGAGGTAGTGCCCACCTGTGCAACTTCAGTTCATTATTCTCACGTGGCTAACTACGGTCAGCAAATAGTAGGAATCCCTTCAGTGTGATGCAATACTCTTTGCTTTCTCAACCTTTGACAGGCTGCTGGCTTGGGCCTGGATGGCAAGAAGGTCCCATTTGAGAACTTGGTGATGAAGGTGCAGGAGGGCACACCTGTACCCTACGCACTCTGTCAGGTACCACACTCACACACACAAGCGCACACTAATTGTGACTTTTTTTTTTTTTAAGTTAATCTAATATGTGAGTTGTTTTTGCTCAGTTCCAGGTCAGCCATCCTGGTGTGAACGCTTTCAGGCTGAACGGAGAAGGCAGCGATGACATCAAGATCTCAGCTGACGGTTGGCTCTACTTGGACAAACCTCTGGACTGGTCCCAAAATGACAACTACCTTGTTGCGGTAACATACCCCTCACCATACGTGTGCAATTATGTCTCATGGATTTTAAGTGCTTGAGATTGTTTAAAAAAAAAAAAAAGCATGACAAAAATACAGTGCTGTTTTTTCATGCTTTTTTTTAGCACTGTATTTTTGTGTATAATTGACTTTTTGTCATTGCCCCAGAAAAAGAATCTAAATCCAAGGACCCTATTTTCGTAAGCGGGCACCCGTAAAAGTGTAACACAGGCGTAAAAACTGCCCCATCTTCATTTTCACCCTTGGGCAAATTGAGTTCACCGTGTGTGGGAATTCGACAGACTGCATTGGGCCTTGCTGGGCATTCCGAGGGCAATTTCTGTCACAATTTGGTGATAGAAGACAAACTAGAATTGATCAGTTAAAAGCAGGTCCAAGTTGTGGTGCAGGTAGTGCAATTCGATTTTGGCGGATTTGATCGAGGTGCAGGCAGACAGATTCTGACCTTCGCTGATATGTGTGGTGGATGTCACGTCCCTGATTTTATTTCATATGAATATGCTTGTGGTTGTTTCCAGGTGGAGGCCTTAGTGGACGATGAGGTCGTGGAGGGGCCCATTTTCGCAACCATCCACGTGCTGGACATCAACAACCACGCTCCATATTTTAACCAGAGTTACTACACCGCTTTGGTCCGAGAGAACACTCCAGCAGGTGTGCATTCTACTTCTAGACCCCCACCGTTGATCTTTGTAACCACAATCCAACCAGGGAAGCATTGTTATGTATCATTCCAGGTGTGCCGTTCACTCGTGTGTTTGCGTTGGATCGTGACGACCCCAGCACTCCCAATGCTCAGCTGACGTACAGCCTAGTCAGCCAGATCCCCAACCGACACAACACTCTGCTCTTCCAGGTGGATCCCAACTCGGGAGAGATCTCCACCACCGAGCAAGGTGACGCCCCGTCCCGCCCGCCTCACGTGCCGGGTGCGAAATGTCAGTAATCGTTCTATTTCTGCCCGTAATCTGGCAGCACATTGTCAGAGTGAAACCAGATTACGCAGCTCATCTGGTCTGGGCAAGATTAACGCAGATTGGTGGCAGACTGCCGTAATGTGTCGCGTGAGATTGCATATGACTGATTACTTGGAATCAGGCGGCACGTGAAGGCAAAGAAGGAGTCAGAACTGCATTGAAACACTTGATACATTGGAGCAGCCCAACTTTTTTCCCACCGGAAAAACAACATTCAGGTGTAGCGCTCAAAGCATTGTCATGTTGACCAGCATTAGAATGCGTTATAACTGCTGATCAAAAATGTATATTTGATATTGTAAGATACTGCATCGTTATGCACAGTTTGAACCTTAAAGTTAAATACAACTGAACTGTGCTCAGATAGTGATTCCCTCACGTACCACTTGGTCGTGCACAATTGTAATTGTTTGCGTGGTGCGCCCAAAATTTATTTTGTAGAGCCTCTAAAGTCCAACACAGTTTTTTTGTGATTTAGAATCACTTCACCCCACAGGAAATAATGCAAATACTTTTTTTCTTTTATTAGAGCACAGGGGGCAATTCTTTTTAGCTCAATGGTTACATTTAATGGTTTAAAATAGTCAGATAGGTATTTTGTAGATGAAGAGAAAAATGTAAAATTGTTTATTTTAATAATAGACTATTACAATGAAATATATCATCGTAGATGTAATAATTACAAACAGTGTTAACCTCAGTTTTAAGGGAGACTTGCTCATACATGATTTATCTTCCTTCATATGATTTTAAGAAGGAGTTAAATACTGTCAATCTTAAAATGTAAAAAAAAACAACAAACGATCAAAAAATGTAACACTGTACTCAAGTTTTACTCTGACGATGACTCGTGGAAGTACTGTGAAATGTGCAGAGTGGAATTCTGTGTGTTGCTTGAAGGTGAGCCTCTTCACACAAAATTGAATGTTATTTTTTTCAAAAACTTAAGCAGCTTGTGTCACGGTGTTTTAATTTCAAAATTTTTGTGTGACTTTAGAGGTTATTCTTACTGCTTTATCCTGCATGTGTAACAGGGGAGCGCATGCTCAATGCCAGGGAGACAATCCAGTACGCCAGAGGAGAAGACCGCAGCGCTGAGTCTCTCAGGGCAAAATTTAACAACTACTGTCCCTCGCCAACCGTCCCCAATGAAGAAAACCCCTTCTTCACTTGTGTGGAGAGAGCAGGTGTGTGTGCAACTTTCATTTCAGTTAGTCACTGATAATCAAGTTACCCCTCATCATCTTCTTTGGTGTCAGAGATGAGACGCAGCAACCTGGACCCCCTGGAGGACCCGGACTACACCTTAATCGTGAAAGTCCACGACATGGGAGGAGCATCCGAGATGGCGCTGAGCGGCAACTCCAGAGTGCACATTGCGGTGCAGCCCAATTTGTGGGTCAACCCCGGCAGGATTGCCATTCAGGAGCACCTGGAGGGATCCTACCCGCGAGTCATTACCAAGGTGAGGAGGAAATTCATTCAGATGCAGTCGCTCCACAATGACCCATCTTGTTGTCTGGTTTTAGGTCCAGTCCAATGAGCCAGGCGCCATTTACAGGCTTGTGCAGAAAGAACGAGAGCTGAGATTCCCTTTCCAGATCACAGAGGATGGAGAAATTCTGCTCACAGAGGAGCTAGACAGGGAGGAGAAGGACATGGTGAACGCCGCGAAAGCTTTTGCACATTATCGAGTTCCTCTTTGACATACGAAGCAGAGTTGGGAAGTAACAAATTACATGGAATGAAATTACGTCATCTCATTGCAAAGTTTATGTAACTCTACTGAGTTACATTACAGGGAAAGTAAAATAATTATAGTTGCTGTTAGAATTATTTTTTTTTTAATGGCCAAAATTTGGCTTATTAAATACCGGGAGTTTTTGTCTTCCTTCTTTGCCCCTTCTCAAGCCGACACTTGTGAATCATAAATGGTGATTGGCTGTCCCTTGTCATGTGGCAATATGCCACACTCGTCAGTTGATGGTACAGCAAACAGAAAAAAGATAATGGCTCAAACATATTAGTGCATTGCAATGAGTGTTTGCCGGCAGCGAAAATGCAGTTGACATTGAAAACATTGATTTCGTGCAATTTGCTCTGACGTGAGTGTGTACATTTGCAGAAATAGTAAGGTAAATAAAGAATATTGTAAAACTCCCAGGTCTTAAAATGGTTGCAAAAATGGTTAACAGCTTAGAGCATTTACTCAAAATTAATTGAAAAACGTAATCAAAATGGAATCAAACATTACTTCAGACAGTAAGCGAAACACTGACACAACTAATCCATTTTCAATAGCGTAACTAACTGGAACTGCTCCTGTTTCAGTACATCCTGGTAGTGATGGCCGAGGATGTCTATGAGAACCAGGTGGATCCCCCGATGGAGATCCACGTTGTGGTGGAGGATGTGAACGACAATGCGCCCGTGTGCGAGGAAGAGGAGACTGTGTTTGAGGTGCAGGAGGACGAGCCTGTAGGTGAGACCTCCGCAGTCGTTTTCTTTTTGTGCCCTTGTATTATCTATTTATTGTGGGGGATTATAAACATGTTTCCTGCACTGCAGTGGACTAGTGCATACATTTGGCTCTGCACCCGTGAATTTATATATACATATACATTTTGTGCCATCCTTGAATGGTAACATTTATGCCTGAGAGCACTTTGTAAATGTCTTCTAAAAAACAAAATACATTAAGAGCACGTATTTTGCACGTAAGCGCGTATTTAAAATGGCATTTTTGTCATACGGCTTGCTAGAAAGTGCGTGCATGGTTCTATGTGGGTAGCGCCGATTTAAAATTGTAGTCGATTGTCAAAATGTAGTATAAATACATATGCCCCCCCTCCTTAAGGAGTGTGTTGTGATCAATAAATCTCTGGTGTGCTTTCAGGCAGTCCGATCGGGGACCTGATAGCCCACGACGCCGACCAAGCGGAGACGTTGAACGCTCTGCTGACCTATACCATCATGTCGCAGCAGCCCTCCACCTCACCCGAAGCCTTCGCCATTGACGCCGCCTCCGGTCGAATCCAAACGCTGCGCGCGCTGCAGCGCAGGGACCATCAGGTGTACAACCTGGATGTTAGAGTCAGTGATCCAGGTACCTCGCACACACACACACACACACACACACACACACACACACACACACACACACACACACACACACACACACACACACACACACACACACAGACATTGATGTGCAGGTACTTACTCATCACTTCTGTCCTTCAGCTCACAGTGTTCTCTGTAAGGTCGTGGTCAAGGTCATTGATGTGAACAACGAGTTGCCTCGCTTTGAGAAGAATGATGTAAGCACACAATCGTTGCATCGCATTAGATCAGCGTGCGTCCGAATCAGAGGTGGCAAAAGGACTCACACGGTACTTGTGTAGGAGTATCAAAAAATCTGGTGCAAGTGGAAGTACTGATTCAACTCATTTAGTCAAGTAAAAGGCAAAATAAAGGGGAAAAAAAAGCACAGACTCTAAAATGTAGGAATTTTTCCTGTCAAAAATATAGCACGAGTCATTCATTAGGTAGCGTACCATTAGATAATTGATGAAGAGCAGAATGCCAGCACTCCACTTTTGATCTAATAAACAAGAGTGCAGTGGACCCCCACACACTTTATACTTGAACTTCCCCAGCACCTGAGCCAATTTTAACGCTTTCAGGGACAGTGGTTACTACAGTGGACGTCATATGATGTTATCAGGTTACAGGTTATCATTATGGGTGCATGAAAGGGTTAATAAAACCTGGCACATGAATGTTGGTGGGACTGGGTTGTAGTTTTCTAATATTAAGAGACATTAAGCTTTTTCTCCATAGTGAACGTTGATGGAAAGGAAAAAGTTAATGCCCCCCAAAAAATCCCAAACACCGTTGCAATTGTTTTGATATTTTTAGAGGTTAAAGGTAGAGATGTGTGTGTGTGAATTTTAATAATGACCGGTGGTAGTTTTTTTTTTTTTTTTTTTTTTACATTAAGTCACGTTAAGCTTTTTTGCATTAAGATAACTTCCTTGCGTGTAGTCAAGACAGCGGAAAAGTCTGTACATGAAAGTACAGCTCCTGATGATGTGTGTGTGCGCGTTGTCATTCAGTACGGCAGCTACACGGTGGTCGAAGACGCCGCCGTGGGACAAACGGTGCTCAACATCAGCGCGTCGGATGACGACGACGCAGACAGCGGCAGCTCCTTCATCGAGTTCCACATCACAGCCGGCAACGACGACGGCGTGTTTGCCGTGGAAACGGACGGAAAAGGCGTCGGCCACGTGGTCATCGCAAAGGTACAAACGTCACCTTATCAGGGGTTGTAATATTTTCGGGGTTTTCAGTTTTTACTTTTTTTTTCCCTGTTTCTGTTACTTTTCACTTTTTTTTTTTTAAATGCTTTGCTTAAGTTTAGCTCTTATTAGTTTTAGTGTTATTTTTTTTTCTAAATATATGGAATATTTGTCAAGTGCAAGATGAAACAAAAGAAAAGGTTAGAAAGTATGGTGTAGTAAATTAAACTACAATTTTATTGTCAAAAGACAGATTGACTTTACAGCACTACCGAAGTAAATACATTTAAAATGAACCCTGGAAGCTCATGAATCATATTAACTGGCAAAATGAAAATGGACTTTTTTGCTATAATTATAGTTTGTTTTGCTTTTAGCTTCAGGCGGCCCGGTGGTCAACTGGTTAGTGCGTCGGGCTCACACTGCAAAGGTGCAGGGTTTGATTCCGGCTCTGGCCTTCCTGGCTGGAGTTTGCATTTTCTCCCCGTGCCTACGTGGGTTTTCTCCGGGTACTCCGGTTTCCTCCCACATTCTAAAAACATGCACCATTGGGAATGCAACACTCTAAATTGTCTCTCGGTGTGATTGTGAGCTCGGATGGTTGTTCCTCTCTGTGTGCCCTGCGATTGGCTGGCAACCAGTTCAGGGTGCCACCCGGGCTACTGCCCGAAGGCAACTGGGATAGACTCCAGAACGCCCGCGACCCTCATGAGCATAAGCGGATTGTTAAATGAATGGAAGCAGATGGTATTCAGTTATTTTAAAATAATTTTGTTTATTTTATTTCGTTACCAAACATTTTTTTCCCAATTCTTTCATTAACTGTAACAACCTTGCACCCGTGCATGTAGAATCCTCACAGTTACTCTGTGAAAGGACATCAACTTGCGCTTTAAGAGATAGAATTGCAGCACAAGGTAATTTAGCTCAGTTGTCATGGTAACCTTTTTATTGAAATGCAATCTGTTCACAGTTATGCTTATGTAATAGCAATCGAGTGTTAAATTGTGTTTCAAATGCACTATGGGGACTGAGAATGATGTTTTTTAAAATGCAAATGTTTTTTTTCAATGGGCTACGGACCACCTAAAATAAAGGAGAATCTGGATAAAGGCTCTGACAGTGCATTGTTTAGTGTATTGCTGTTTGAGTCACTATGGTAACAATGGAAACATGTAGTTTTATATGTCTCCTAAGGGTAATGTTAGGCATCCAAACATTTCATTGTCAAATATGCACTCCTTGTGTGCCTCCAGCCTCTGGATTTTGAGACCTCGTCCTCCTACAAGTTGAAGATCGATGCTCGGAACCCGGAGCCTTTGATGAGCGGCCTGGAGTACGGTGCCGAATCCACCGCCTTCGCGTCCGTGTCGGTAACCGACGTCGACGAGGTCCCGGAATTTACCCTGGATATCCTGGAAGTAGTTGTGCCCGAAAACATCACAAAGGGAGCTGTGCTGCTCACGGTGGAGGCCAAGGACCCCGAAGGCAAAGAGATACGGTAAAGGACCATCTGCGGAAACTTTGCACCCCCTGACATTAGTACCAAACAGCAAGAGACTTGTGAGGGAGTGAGTGAGTGAGTGAGTGAGTGAGTGAGTGAGTGAGTGAGTGAGTGAGTGAGTGAGTGAGTTATCCATTTAGGCACTTGGTCATAGAGTGAGTGAGTGATTTATCTATTTAGGCACTTAGTCATAGAGTGAGTGAGTGAGTGAGTGAGTGAGTGAGTGCGTACTTATAGAAAAAAAATGAGACTTGTGTGAGTTAGTAAGTTAGTGGGTTTATTTAGTGTTCAAGTTTTTTAATTAGTTATTTGATGAGTAAGTTAATGATGAAGTGAGTCCGTTTTTTTGGTTTGTTCGTGAGTTATGTAGTTAATGAGTGAGTCAAATACTGAGTGCATGAGTTGGTTCACTTTCTGAGTGGGTGAATGAGTTAGGAAGTTTGTAAGTCATGTACCGGTAGTTAATGAGTGAGTTCGTAAGTTAGTGAGTTTGCCAATAAGTAAATTCATGAGTGAGTTAATCCGTGGTAAACTGTTTGTTAGACTGATATGAAAGTTTCATTGTTTTGCATGCACGAGGCTGAAGTGTGTGTTTATATGTCCAATGTTTCTGTGCAAGTTTACAAGCTATGACAACGTGATGGAGTAAACTGACCTCAAAAGCAGCACGTGCAAATCAATCACAAAGTCATCAATAATTCCTCGCACTTTAAATTTGCAGGCTTGTTTTGGACTTTGGTTCCATCACGTGTGCGTACATGAGTAAACTATTGATTTGTTTCCTCTGACTTTGTCTGGGTTATTGTTGTTGTTGTTGTTGTTGGGCAGTTTCAAGATGGAAGGTGACACTAAAGGCTGGCTGGAGTTGAACCCAGCCACCGGACAAATTACGACCAAAGACAAGCTGGACAGAGAGACCCTGGAGACCTTTGAAGTCACTGTCACTGCCTTCGAGAAGGGTCTGAGACATTTTGAAAAACACTTGTTGTGACACTTACATAATATTCTACTGGATCTTTTTTTTGCACTGTGTTGGGAAAAGAGTTATTTACATCCATTACAGTAACTAACGTATTTTACTGTCACAGAAGTCATTTGTAATATCATAGCGCTTGTCCTCATTAGGGTTGCGGAGAATGACCATAACTCCAAATGTCATCTCCACTCAACAGATAACCCTGAAAAGTTCGACGAGCGCATGGTGTCGGTGAGGCTGCTGGATGTGAATGACAACACCCCCAAACTGACGGAGACGCAGGCATTCATGTGCCTGAAGAAACCCGAGCCGGTGTTCATCAAGGCTCATGACGGAGACGGCGCTCCCTTTTCGCAGCCCTTCACCTTTGCCCTGGTCCACAGCAGAAAATCCCACAACTGGGACCTGCAAACCATTGACGGTACCGAAATGATGCAATGACTTTCCGATGTGCTATAAGACACCTTGTATGCACTTCCATCACGCTCCTCCGTTGTGTACTGCCCAGGCACCACAGCCAAGTTGACCCTGAAGAAAATGCCAACGGAAGACAGAACGTTTAGTCTGCCCATCAACGTGAAAGATAATGCAGGGATGGGAGTCACGCAGTCCTTTGAGGGTCAGTGAAGCAGTCCGAGACTTTCTTCTGTTTTATGAAAAAAACAAACAAAAAAAGAAAAACACTTAAGTACAACAGAATTCTACACTTACGCTTTTACAGAATTTATGACTAAAGTACTTCATCATCCCCCTCCACCACCGGGATTCCGTTCCAAAATCCATGATATAGAAGTACCCTAATTAAATACTCCTGCGGCATTTTTTTTAATCGCATTTTCACCACTTTATTTTTTTAAAGGTCTTTTTGAAACTATACAAACACATTCAAAGGCATTTAATTAGTGAGAGGATGAGGCAACAATATTGTACAATGTTACAGTGCACTGGTCCCTCTACCCATTTACAGTAAACAAACCGTGTTGTTTCCAAACTAACAAACTTATCATCACACATTATACACCGATAATCATCCCCACACATATACACTATAAAATGAACCTACAGCCATTCTGGAGGCGTAAAAAGCAGGATTACACAGATGGGACTTTCAGTCATTTTCAGCAAAAACGAGGCTAAGTTGAAAAACTGTACTTAGGTGTTTTTGTTCTTCTTTTGAATTTGCAATTGTGTGCTACCATCTACTGGTTGACAGTAGAATTACATCCAAAAATAAACAGGAAGCAGGTCAAAATAGTTATTTAAAAAAAAAAAAACCCTCCCAAAAAAAAATCTGTGAAATCTGCAATGGAAGGCATTTTACTGTTATTGTTTTCGTTGATGAGATATTACATAGTCTTCTTGAAGAAAAGTTGTAAGACTGCACAAATTATGACATTTATGTTCACTTTATTCTTCAAATTTGTTGAGGCTGTATCCGTCTTGTCAAGTACAATATTCTTTCGTTTTTAATGTAATGTCGTGAACATCGGCCATTGTGAGCCTTCCATATGTAAATCATGTTCCGGGTGAAAATCAAGCAAAAATTCAGAAAATGAAGCAATGTAGCAGCAAACAAATCTAAAAACAGGGGAAAATGCTACTTTTCATAACGATGAAAGTGCATTTGGTAAACTGTCAAAGCACATTCATTGTCAATCAAAAATAGTGAAATCTCAAAAAACTAAAGCCAATTCAAATAAACCAATTGTCATTTTTGGACTCGACAGCCAGAAAACATTCTAATATGTTTTGTGTAGTCATGTTATTATACAGTGCAGGGTGGTGTATTTAAAAAAAAAAAAAAAGACAGTCATACGCTAATCTATTTCTCCAACAACCAGTACAAGTGTGCACGTGCACGGAGCTGGGCTACTGCTACGTGGCACCAGGTGAGCACGGCTTCAAATACGGAATGGGACCCACCATCGGCATCCTGGCGGGAACTCTGGGATTCTGTGGTGAGTTTCTCCCTGACTTTTCTCTGTTGCTCCTTCCCCTCATTCTCAAAGCAAAAACAAAACAAACAAAAAAATCAACCACCCTTTGGTGTTTGCAGTTTTGGTCCTCGTCGTCGCGGTCAAACGTTCAAGTAAACGCAGTAAGAACAGCGAGGAGGCGGAGAAGAACGCCTTGATGTAGACACAACTCTGCATTTGTACTATTTTTTGTGTCATGTGAGGACTTTCTTGACGTTTCGAGGAAAGCGTGTACATTTAAGAGGGTTGCTTAGCTGCCAGTAGTCACCACAAAGTCTTTTTATTTTCTTGGCCATGTTGTATTTACTATATACATATGAGACATCATAAACAAAATAAAGACATGATTAAAAGTTGCCAAGCAGGATTACTCATGTCAGGTGGCCCCGCCCTAATTTATTGATGTGGCCCCACCACTGTAACATGAAAAATGTTGACTATAATGTGATATGTTTTGTTGGGCAATTACTGCTCTTTTTTTCCCCCCCTCAATAAACGAAACAAATGGGAGCCACTATTACATGATGGATGGTGTTTCTCTGAGTACGAAGTCATTTCTATTTCATTATTTCCCACACCAGCTCCAATTGTTGTGTGTGCTGCGTGTGTATGAAGAAGCGCGTGGGCCTGCAGGTGACATGAACACATGAACATCTCCCCATTCACTGAAAAGCCTTCTGTTCACATTGAGACATTTCACTCCGTATGGAGCGCTAGCACCCTCCAGTCAGTCTTGTCCTCCTCCTCCTCCTCCACTTCACCGGCCGTCTGCCGCTGAGCAGTCACGGCCAGAGCGCTGCCGCTCTGACTCACGTCTTATTAGACAGCGGGGAAGCAAGAGTTGTGTGATTGGTGGCTCATTGTGCCTTGCAAAGGGAAGACAATGCTGGTAAAGTGGAGACGGGGACAAAAACAACATCACATGCGGCCGGTCGGACGCCGACGCCACATGTGCCGTCGTGCGCGCAGAGCGGGCCACGTGCAGTGAGTGTGTGTGCGCAGCAAATGGTGAAATGCATTTTCAGTATGTGTGTATTTTCTCGTTACTCGTATCCCAGCATCACTTTCCAAAACGCTCACCCGAACATTGGATTGAATTTGTTAGCAAAATTAATTTGGCCGATAATCGGAAAACAAAAAAATTTGACTGTGTCCTTTAGTTGTTCTATAAAAATGCTTCCAAATTTAAATCAAACTTTAACACTAACCCTAATCCAGATGTATGACAACAATGTTATTTGAAATATAGACAAAAATATGTGCATATGTAGAAGACACTTGCTCTTAATATATTGAATTTCTGATAATATATTTTTCAACACAGTACATATATAAAAGATCCACTATACTAACTGTATTTTTTTTTAGTGCAAACGGCTCTCTTGCATAAAAAATACCATTCAAAGATGGCATAAAACTGTTGAACAAGAAACCAACATTACGTGCAAAATTCATTTTGTACATTTTACCACCCAAAAAACCAACTCACTCAAAAATGCTTCTACTGTTGAGATATCAGCAAAAAATGTTATTAGGCCAACTAACATTGTTATAATATAAAAACCCAGTGTCAGCACAACTAAGACGTGTCTGCCGTCTTGTGGTTATTGTTGATATTACAACTTAAAACTACAGTTGATCCCTGCTATTCACAATTCAGCATCCGCAGATTCATATCTTAGCAGATTTCCCCACCTCACCCCACCCCACCCAAAGGTTTTTAGCATCACTGTTGCGGTGAATATATCTGAACACAAATGGCAGCAACAGATGCAGAGTATATAGCAATAGTCACAGGCATGTATTCTTTATCCTCTGCAAGAACAACAACTATAACTGCAGCTTGGTTGCAACGGTCTCCTGTTTCCCAAATTTATGTGTAGTATGTCTGCCTGCATTACCCTGGCCAAGGTGTGTGTATAAACAGCACAATGTCTGTTGAATCATCATGGACAAACCGTTTACATTTTACAACATGGTTGAGTGCGATTTTTCTTATTATAACACGTCACAAAACTTGCTGGTGTTTTTTTTTTTTTTGTGGCGTTGAAATGGATTAATGGCATTTTCATTCATCTAAATTTGGAAAGATGATTTGAGAGATGATTTTTGGAAGGAATTAAACTTGTAAGTCAAGGCGGTGATGTGTTCCAATAAAAAGGTAACAGAGTTTCAACAAAAAATAAAATGATCACAAATTGCTCATAATATTCTTAGGGTTTTTTTGGGGTTTTTTTGCATTTGATGTAGATGGATAGAAATGGAACAGATTTGTTTCTATGTGATGTGAATTTAGGCTGCTTTACATGAGTGGGGGAGTGTTATACAATTTAAACAATGAATTGATGTCCTCCCCACTTGCATGACCTCTTTTTATAAGCACGCTACCAGGAAGTATGACCGACTGACTTCATTTTAATTATCAACCAAACAGTTGCTATAGTGACAGCCACATCCAGACAGCAAAATGAGAACTCACCTGGATGAAATGAGGTCACATATTCATTTCCTTCATAATGGGCGCACTCACAAAAGAATTACAGCCAGTCTGCAGTAAGAACTCTTTAGAATAGAAACTTTACCATTGAAAATTGTTTTTCAGGAGAATGACTCGCTTTTTCGAATAGATGATCTTTTCTCTTACAAATAGACAGTCACACTTTGTCCGTTACATAGGCTGTACACCGGGGTGCCCATTACGTCGATCCTGATCTACCGGTAGATCTAGGACTCGCCCCAATTAGATCCGAAAGGCGTAGAGGAGAGAAAAAAAAACATTTGTGTGTCTTTGTAGAATGTTAGTAATATATTTTTTGTGTTAATGCACACTGCACCCTAATCATCCTATCAGTCTCATTTTCCCAAAGAAATATTTTAAAAATAAAATAAAATAAAGCATATGCATTTTTTTAAATAATCTTTATTGAACAAGTCAGAATACAATTCTCAGTAAACAGAAAACAAAACGAATATGTTATTAATACAAACATATTTTACAAACGTTTAAACAAAAAAGAAGCCAGGGGATTTTTAGACAAACATTTCAAATGAGGAGCATATAGGCAGTCTTAACAGCTTTCTTGTTTTTGGAATCCAGAATAGAACTCAGGTACTGCTTTATTTCTGCTTCAAATAAATAAAGCATATACATCTTTAACCTACGGTGGCGCGTGACTACGTCAGCGGAAGTTGTTAGCGCTCAGCAGTCTGCAATTGCAGTTTGTGATTAGAGCTGTTGCGCAATATCTTTGATCGTCATTATTCTCATTCAGTTTGCTTCGTGTACAATTCACCGAGGGCACGGGCTGAGGGAAGCACTTTAAAACGGTACGTGTTAGCTACGATAGTCAACAGGCTGCAAAAGTGCTTCGCTTGGTTGACCGAAAAGTAGATCTTCGGTCCAAAAAGTTTGGGCACCCCTGCTGTACACAGAATGTGGCCTTGTCATGATAGTGACAAAAGTTAAATGTGAGTAAATTCACTGTCATTTATAGTAACGATATAGAAAGCAATTTTTACTGCTCCTTATGGAAAGATTATTGTTGTAAATGAATGAGGTTTGGTGTATTTTTTTTAAGTCACTGTGAGCATACTATGTCCATCCACTTGGTGTCACTGTTACGCCAGGAAAGCAGGCGTGGCCGACTTTTTTGCCTATAAAGCCGCAAATAACAATTTTACAAGAAGAAAATTACATGACATCGCTTTTGATGCGTCACTGTTTTCAATTGGTCGGCACAATAAATTGAAATACACCGTAGTTTATTACTGTGTACAGTCAACGGCAAGTTCGATCTTACATCATTTCCTGTCGCTCCATGTGGCACAGTTTAGGATCTGTGGGTGGGTGGGAGTGCTTAAACAAGACGGAAAAACACAGGAAGCTGTTTTTTTTAACTATTTATTAAGCCATATACAAAATGGAACCCGATTAGATAATTTATACATACGCCAAAGATAAAACGACCACTCGTAATGTAACATGGAATAAATATTCAAGCAGTTGACTGCCATTTAAATATGAAGCAAAATGTAGAACTGGAGTTGGGTTGCAAAGAAAAGTACAAATTAAAGCCTTAGTAACTGTCTAGCGCGTTGCTAGCGTGCTTGTGGTACGAGACGAAACAAGAAAACGAAGTGGAGCGTTGTCATATGAGTTGGATTTGCCACCAAAACAAGGCCAAAAGAGAGATTTCTTCTGAATCATAGCATTTTTGTGCAACATGAGTTTACTCTTTTGGGCACCGAAAATTCAGCCGAAAATGGTCACTTGGTCAACGTTACCCAAATCTCTAGTTGACAAACCCTCTTCGTAAACTTTTAGGTGATTTTTTTCCTAATCCCACAAATCTTGAAATTTTACACAAAAACACATTACAGAAATCCTTTGTAGGAGTTTAAAGTATTCTAATTTCTTTCAGTGAATCCTTTTTTTCAGCCACGGCTTCCTCATTATCGGTTTGAACAAGAAATGTTGATGTTAGTTCATCCCTACACTTTTACATCTTTTTTTTTTCGTACTGTCAATTCTGCTCTTAGGAATTTATTTTCCGACCTGGAAAAGATACTTTCAACTCACTTCTGGCACAAAATAATATTGCCACGGTGCCAATGCACACAGAATATAGTGTGTGTGTGTGTGTGTGTATAGTCAGTATCGCAAAATGATACACAATAATACAGTCGGCTCTGCAACTACAAAAGTGGATCATTCCTGTGTACAAATGTCTTTTTTTAAATTCCCATAAATAATAAAGTCAGGTATTAAAATATATGAACAAGAGTGTAAATGTGTGTTTACTCTTCGTGCCGCCGCGCTCCGATCACATGAGGGTTGAACTGGGAGATGATGATGGTGATGTCGTCGCGGTACATGCGGGCCAGCTCCTCGGGCAGCGACAGCATCTTGGAGAGCCTCTCGTGGTCCACCGTGCCGAACTCGTTGTTGCCCACGGCGTGCCGCATCAGGTGGGTGGCTGCGTTTTGGTCCTCGAAGTCCGACGACACGCGAGCCTTGCGTTCCTCCAGCAGCCCCTGCATCTGTCCCAGGGTGACCTTGTAGCCCCCCACGGTGAGCGGCTGCTGCTGGTGCACGCCGGTCAAATACTCGCCGACGATGCGGACCACTTCCTGTCTGTGCAGAGTCTCCCAGAGGCCATCTGAACCGATCACCTGTGGAGGCAGACTGAGATTCACTATGCGGAATTTACTTCAAATGTATTCTCGATTATTACTGTCTGGGTATGAAAACCTCGATTTTTTTCCCTTTTCACCAGTAAGTTCGTTTGCATTGGGGCCAGGTGGGACAGGAACCCAGCAGGTTGCCTACCCATCACTATGACAAGGCAGGTGCCCATCTTCTAAAGTGCAATACCGCCACCAACAGGACTGGGGTGGTATTGACAAGCAGACGGTTTTTTATTTTATTTTATTTTTTGCTTTTCTTTTTTCCCCACAACAAGTTGGCTGCACATATTTAGGATGCTTTGATCTTGGAGGAAATCTTTGTTTCAGAAGACTCTCGGCACTTGTCTCTCACCAAGAAGCGATCCTGCGGTCTGAGCCGGTGGTAGGTGATCTCGGGCTCGGCCGTCAGGTAAGGAGGCGTATGGTAGTTGGGCGGGATGAACTTGGTGTGCTCGTTTTCGTGCAGCTGATCGGGCCCAGATTCCAGCACTCGCTTCTGCAGCTCGATGCTCCACTTGAACTTTACGTCGCCGAACGCTCGGAAGGGCATGAGCAGGCCCAACAAACGGTCCTGAGGAAGGGGGGGGGCGGGGGGAGAACACAATGAGCGAGGCGGGCATTCAACACAATCAACGCGTACAAGGAGGAACTTGTACCTGTCGTATAACAGTCTTCCTCTCCGAAGGCGGGTGTTCTTCACGAATCCGAGCCACCTCATCCTCGTTCTGGGCACAGTGGTCATTAGAGAGTGTGTGAGCGGTAAAGGAACCGTCCTCCTCCTGCACCCCGAGCACCGCCCGAGCATCTCCTGCATTGGCTATATACCTTTAGGACAAGAGAGCGTTGTTATTCTTCATTGCCAACGTCCCTTTAGATTTATATAGAAATATAGATGGATTAGAGCGATAGATTGATTAGATGCACCAGATAGATAGATTGATGATTTAACTGTTCACATTATCAAATCCCCCGCATTATTTTTTTTGGGGGGGGCTGCTCAAACACATACCTTCATGATGTCAAAAATATATTGTAATGCCGGTGTCCAAACTACGGCCCAGGGTCATTTGCGTCCCGCCATGCAGTTTTTAGCAGCCCGCAGCATACCACCCACAAATAACTTGATTTGGTCCTCAATGCTAAAAAGTGTGTGTGTGCGTGTGTGTGTGTGTGTGTGTGTAGGCGGGCGGGGGAGGCGAACTTGATTTTTCTAGATATGCTAAGAGACTGACATTTTCAGCTCCTGTGTTTAATAACTTTTTTTTTTTTCTGTAAGCGGCCCTCGAAGGAAAAAGTTTGCACACCCTTGATGCACTGCCAACAAACGCAGATAGGATCAGGTCACATGCACAAGAATGAAGTACTCTTAACCTTCAAGTCTCCAGAAAGTGCCAACTCAAGACACCTTATCATCGACAGTATCAAGTGTTGATCAAGAGCGAATACCAATAAGGTCACAGAAGTCGCCGTGTCTGCCCGTTGTAGCGCTAACATTTTTTTGGCTCCTGTGTCTACTTTTATGTCCTGCGGTGTTTATATTTTCATACGTAGTATGTCGATTACGTCGGAGAGAAAATAAAAGGTGTGTCACCGCCCAACAGACCAAATGTTTTGACATGTGTTTTGTCGAGACTTGTTATTCGTACAGGTCAGCTCCATCGACGTGAGCCACGCATGCCGTCGCTCCAGAGAAGGCCACTCTCAGAACCCAGTAGTGCAGGAAAGCATTTGGGTCTCCGACCTGGAAGACCGAACAGGCATTTAACCTTTTCAGGGACAGCGGTTACTACAGTGGACAGCTTATCATGTTATCAGGTTTCAAGGGGCAAGATCGGGTTAATGTACCATGATATGACATTTAAAATGGGATGTTGTATGGGGGGGGGGAAAAAAAAAGTATACACAGTATAGGACCACGTGTGCTGCACCTGAGCCTCCAAAGAAATGTCATTGTCCAGTCTCTTGAAGGCGTTCATGAGAGCCTCCCTGGTGTCGGGGACGTCACCTGGGCTGAAAACAGAGCGAACGGAAAAGCTCCATCACAAATCACATCGCAAAGATCAACTGGGTGAGTTTTTCAGGGGAGATGACCACAGGGTCTTGGTTGTTGTGTTGCTTTATATGCTGCGTGACCACCAATATAGTTTCTTAGGTCATTGCTTGCGTTCGTAAACTTCAAAATGTTTTCTGTTGGGAGAGTCGGAAATCAAGGACCCGCCAAGTCTTCAAATCTTTTTGCCATTGATTTACCCATTTAAAAATATATATATCTATAATTTGTTCAAATGGATACTTTGAATTTATTTATCTCATGAAATACTTTGTCAGTCATTCTCAAACCTTTTACACCAAGTACCACTGGGAAAAAAAAAAAAAAAATACTGCGCGCGCCAAGTGCCACCATCGCAACGACTTTTTCGATTCAAATACAGGAGCGCAGTGAGTCTACATGTTCATAAAATAATATTATTGCAAGTCACAGTTTGAACTTTAACACCGCACCCAAATCGAGGAGAATTGTACTCAAAAGTTAAATATAACTGAACTTTACTCGGGCAGTGATTCTTTCATGTACCACTAGTGAGCTCAAGTACCACTAGTAGTACTTGTACCACATTTTGAGAATCAATGTTCCAAACAATCAAGTAAAAATTGTATCCCTTGCCCCCGAGAATAGCAAGAATCCACTGTAATATTTTACGTAGCTCATAATTTGTGTCCCAAATCTTTTGTCTGGCAAGTGTGATCTATTGCATTTTTTTTTCTTTCCGCACATCTTACTTGGTGAGATCGATGAGCTCCTGCCAGTAGGTGCGAAGGCTGTTGAAGTAGAGCGTCTGAGCCTCCCTGCTGAAGTAGTCGTTGGGGTGCTTTTGCCACTGCAGGATGGGACTGAGTGCCCGGCCCGCCTCCACCGCGGCCTCCAGTTCGCAAAGCGTGTCGTGCGGCAGCATGGACACGGCGATGTAGTAAAAGAGCCTCTCGCTGAGCGCCTGGTGAGGAGGACCATCTTGTCAAAGTTGCAACCTGGCATTAATACTACACAAGCGCTGGCGACTGGAGTTCAAGTGTATCTGGAAACCATTAACAGTGCTCCACTTTTTACAGTGCATCTGGAAACTATTTACAGTGTTCCTATTCTTCCACATAGTTACAGCCTTATTCCAAAATGGATTTAATTCAGTTTTTCCGACAAATAAGCCATTGTGCTGTATTGTGCGAGAGAATTTAGGGAGAATGACAATAAATGTTGTAAATTATTATTATTTTTTTTGCTACCTTGCTAGTTTGAGGATTTAGGAGGCAATCGTTTCTGAGGAGTTTTTACTGTGTACCCACTGTAACCTTAACGGGTGGGAAGTTAGAGCAAGAGTTGACAGTGCACAGCTGACGGCCAGATACACACAAGCAAACTTGCCACAATCACGCGCCACCCCATCAGGGCCTTAAAGGCACATAGCGAACACACAATACGTACAGTTTTTTTTTTTCTACGCCTTTGATACGTTTACAATGTGCTTGCTCTCTGTATTGCTGTTTCTCAACTATTAAGAGTCGGTCTGGAACAGGGTTAGAGTAGTTTGGGATTTTTTGTTATGGTTAGTTTTGATTTTGTTTTGGCTTTTTTTTTTTTTAATTCATGTACCGTAATTTTAATTTGTTTTAAGAGATTTATATAAAGTTTTATTTTTTTTACATTTTATGCTCCGTTTTAGTTGAGGTTTTATTAGTGTCAGTATTAGTTTTAGCCTTTTAATATATGGAGTATTTGTCAAGTGCAAGATAAAAAGGACAAGTCATTAAGTCAATTACAATTCCATAATGACTGCTTGATGTTTTCTTCTGTACAGCCTAACTGTGACACAGACAAAAAACACATTTAAAATAAACACAAAAGCGCATGTATGAGCTGAAATGACAAGGATGAAACTAAAGAAAACAAAGGACATTTTCGCTCGAGATAAAGTTAGTTTGATGATGTTTTTTTTTTTTTTTAAAGCACTTGCATTTATATTTAATTTTACGATTATTCTATTTCAGTTTTGGTTATTTCATTAGTTTTCATTAGCTATAACAACATTAGACTGGAACCTATCCCGTGGAATAAAAGGAAGTTCGCTGTATTCATTTTTTGGAGTAAGCTACAACACAAAATGTGAATAAAGTGAATTGCTGTGAGTACTTTATGCATCCACTGTCGAGACTGTGTTGGAATGTCTTAATCAGTAGTTGCATTCTACCTGCGCGCAAGCACATCCAGCGTGGCCATCAAACACACCCAGCAGCATTCCTCTCGTCTGCAGACATGTTGCAGCACTGCGGCGGTCTTCTATAGGAGCGTTTGCTGGCAGCTGATTGCTGTCAAAGCCCATCACGGATGACACGTTCTTGCCATCAAACTCGGGCACCTACAAGCACCCACGCATGTCCAAATTAGAGCAACTATTGAACACGGAGATGGCGCGGAGGCGTTTTCCAGCGAACCTTGAAGCTGTACTCGTTGGCTTTGAGTATGGAGTTTACTTGAGGTGGAGTGAGGATGTAGCTGTGAAGCGTGGAGGTGGTCTGGTAACATCTTGAGGGAGTGTGACTCATGTGGTTAGGGCGCCACGAGGCGGATGACACCAATTGAGGCTGGCATGGTAACAGATGGGATGACAAGACTTTCACCCGAGGCAAGCCCCTGAACAGCTGTGACATCACGGGCATGGCAGACAGAGCACTGCAGACGCACATATGCAGTTATTTCAGTTGTGAGGTGTATAGAAATATAGTCTCTGTTCACATCTCGACAAATGGTATAAAACTGATAGGATATTGCGATAGGATATTGTTTCACAGTGCAGATGGATAAAATGTAGTATACGAAGGGGCCAGCCTCAACATGGTCAAGATGAAGAATGTGAAGACTTCTGTGTTTTAAGCTGTGGACTTGACAAGTAAGCCACCGAGAACAACTCTTAACCATTGCATGTACAGTTGGACAGATGCCACGATGGCTTGCAGAAAAATACATATCATACGTGAAAACTTCCCCACGGATGTCTACTTGATGAGTACGAGAAAACAAAGACCATTACATAGCAACATTACTCTGAATAATTAACTGCACTTAGCTTAGAGGGATGTCAACCACAGGATCGACGACTGCAAACAGGACATTAAGTACAGATGCATAATCTTGTGTAGCTCAAGTCAAAATATTAGAAACAGCGACACAACAACAAGCCCCACAATCGATGCAACTATTTATTTTATGCTTATCCTCATTCGGCTGCGAGGCTATCACAGCATGTGAAGTCTATTTCATCATGAAAACAAAACCTGTGGCACTCGAGACAAGGACTGGCAGACACACAATAACTAAATACTTTGTGGCTGGAGCTGCAAGCAAGTGTAGGTCAGCAGACCTGCTGAAAATAGCGTCAGCTTAAGGTTTGGGCGGTGAGAAATTTTTGATGCGGTCATAACTTAGTGGGTTGGCTTCTGCTCCGGATGCTAGTTCCATGTTACATAATCAAAGGTATGTCCAAGCGTGCGGATGCTGCGTTCCTCATAGTAATAATACACCTCGACGGAGGACCCAGGCTGTGTGTCCTCCATAAACACAAGACGAAAAGTGAACCATTGGGAGCCAGCAACTGTGGCAAAGTTGCTTTATTTGTTGACATCACATTACATCGCCGAGCTAGCAGCGAGGGAGAGCGTCGAAGAAAACTACAGTAGTTATCATGGCTCGCGACACGAAAAGAAAAACGCGCAATGACTTAAACGTCTGACAGTTTGCAATCCGACAAGGTTAAGTACTCATTTGGCTTGCAAATGCGTCGGCTAACAGGGAAGCGCTGCCAAATGCGAAATGGAATCAGGGGTTACACCCACCACTTCAATTACGATTTACAGGGAAACTGTGTCGAGGTCACTCAAAAAGCTATACAGTACTTGTCGGATTCAGTTGGTTCTTCTGCATAAAGTAAAGCCACCCACCTGCACTCTTGAATGTAAAGACGTTCTTAAAGCTCATGGCTCGAGCCCAAGCACTGCCAGCCAGACTTCTCGCTAGTCCACCAGCGCCCCAACCGCAAAGTGGAAGCTCATTGGCTGAGCGCTCAACGCAAAATCAGTGACGACCCACAGGAAAATAAAGACTTTCAAAATAAGATGCGTCAAAATAAGACCTTGACCGATCATTGTCATGTCACATACTGTACTGCACTGTACTTAACACACATAAAGGACAACCAAGTGGCAAAAGTAGTCAGACTATTCGATGTGGAAGTACAAAAGTACAAACACTGAACTTACATTATAAACAGACAAACAAATAAATAAATAACAGACTCGGCTAAAGGTACGCCTATTTTTCTTAAATGGTAAATTCAATTTAGTAAATTGAGGTTTATTGTCAAACCTCTATGCAGCTCGTTCCGTAATAAGGTTTGATAATTAGAGAAGTGTAGCTCGAACATTTAATAAAGACCCCATTGGCAACCAATGTCAACCGCCATTAAACGCCGTGCACCGAAGCACGCGAAAGTCTCTGACATAAGTTATATCGTTAAAATGTCAAACTTATCACATTATTGTGTTAAACGTATCACAGGTAAATGTGAAACGCTGTCATGTTATTACGTGGTATTGACTTTTTTGGATATGGCAGCGATAAAGAAAAACTACAGCCCAAGCACTGCCAGCCAGACGTCGCGCTAGTCCAACAGCGCCCCAACCGCAAAGTGGAAGCTCATTGGCTGAGCGCTCAACGCAAAATCAGTGACGACCCACAGGAAAATAAAGACTTTCAAAATAAGATGCGTCAAAATAAGACCTTGACCGATCATTGTCATGTCACATACTGTACTGTACTTAACACACATAAAGTACAACCAAGTGGCAAAAGTAGTCAGACTATTCGATGTGGAAGTACAAAAGTACAAACACTGAACTTACATTACAAAATGACAAACAAATAAATAAATAACAGACTCGACGAAAGGTACGCCTAATTTTTTTAAATGGTAAATTCAATTTAGCAAATTGAGGTTTATTTTCAAACCTCTATGCAGCTCGTTCCGTAATAAGTTTTGATAATTAGAGAAGTGTAGCTCGAACATTTAATAAAGACCCCATTGGCAACCAATGTCAACCGCCATTAAACGCCGTGCACCGAAGCACGCGAAAGTCTCTGACATAAGTTATATCGTTAAAATGTCAAACTTATCACATTATTGTGTTAAACGTATCACAGGTAAATGTGAAACGCTGTCATGTTATTACGTGGTATTGACTTTTTTGGATATGGCAGCGATAAAGAAAAACTAGCAAAGGTTGGCACAGGCTTCCCACCTCAAGTCTGCTAATGTTAAGTGACAATTAAAAGCATGTAACTAATATTAATACAAATACACCTAACCTGTTTTTTTTTCAGATTAGATGGAGAATGTTTAATGCCATAGCAGGGTGGTGGTTTTCATCCTGGCAGAAGAGACAACGTATTCAACGATAATTTTTGTAGCAACATCAACCAATTCTCTTGCATAAGACCATGGATGGGGCATATCTTGCTTCTCCAAAGACTCTGAATTCTCGAGTAGTGTGACTGTGAGTGTGAAAGTTTTTTTTCTTTGGTCTCTTAATGTCCTGTGACTGGCTGGCGACCAGTACACCCACCAAAATGACAAACAAATAAATAAATAACAGACTCGACGAAAGGTACGCCTAATTTTTTTAAATGGTAAATTCAATTTAGCAAATTGAGGTTTATTTTCAAACCTCTATGCAGCTCGTTCCGTAATAAGTTTTGATAATTAGAGAAGTGTAGCTCGAACATTTAATGAGGAATAGGTATGTAAAAATGTCTTCAAAAGTGACAGTTTAACAACACGGCTACCAAAAGTGATCATATCAAAAATCTGTCATCCACCAGTGTTTTGTTGACGAGGTTTCTCCTTCCGAAAGAATTGCGAATCCTTTCAAAGATCTGTTGGGAATAAACAAATGTTTTATTACAATCAAGTAATGGTGATGCACCAACTATACACTTTACTTTTCTGTATATCTACAAAATACTGACCATTTGCTGTAAGTATGTAAGGACAGCAGCAAGTACAAAGTTCTGAGAAGCGAGGTCGACAACGCAGAAGAACAGCGTATCGAAAATCAACAGCGTGCCCTCATTTCCATAATAGAGTGTATCACCGAAGGAGTGTCCTTCATCTGCTGGTTTTCAGCCTGGTAGAAGAGACAATGTATTCAACGATAATTTTTGTAGCAACATCAACCAATTCGCTTGCATAAAACCATGGATGGGGCATATCTTGCTTCATCAAAGATTCTGAATTCTCCAGTAGTGTGACTGTGAGTGTGAAAGTTTTTTTTTCTTTGGTCTCTAAATGTCCTGTGACTGGCTGGCGACCAGTACACCCACCTCTCGCCCAGAGTAACATAAATTGAAATAACAGAAGCACAGTGAATTAAAATTAATGTAAAAAATGCATTAATCTATAAAAATAAATTGACAAGGAAAATATATAACACAACGAGGAATAGGTATATAAAAATGTCTTCAAAAGTGAATTGCAAATACTGCAACATAAAACCAAGCATAAATTACAGTTTAACAATACGGCTACCATAAGTGATCATATCAAAAATCTGTCATCCACCAGTGTTTTGTTGACGAGGTTTCTCCTTCCGAAAGAATTGCGAATCCTTTCAAAGATCTGTTTGGAATAAACAAATGTTTTATTACAATCAAGTAATGGTGATGCACCAACTATACACTTTACTTTTCTGTATATCTACAAAATACTGACCATTTGCTGTAAGTATGTAAGGACAGCAGCAAGTACAAAGTTCTGAGAAGCGAGGTCGACAACGCAGAAGAACAGTGTGTCAAAAATGAGCAGCGTGCCCTCATTTCCATAATAGAGTGTATCACCGAAGGAGTGTCCTTCATCTGCGGTGACAAACAGTCATTATCTTTTTGCATGCATGCATCACCAAATGCAAATGTACATCATGTTCAAACAGCAAGTTGATACCATTATAAAAGATGCTCTTATCATTCGGTTCAAGGAACTCCATGCCCATGATCCTCTCCAACGCCAGTTTGTCTCTTACAATGTAGTCCATGTCAGGGTGGGCCTGAGGAGAGGATGACAGTGTGACTACAGAAGACAACATCTTAAAAATGGAATGGAAAATTCAATATAATAAAATAGGAAGAGAATGGAACAAATAACAGCATGTCAAGCCTCATGGGGGTGACTAACATGATCTATGACTGGAAAAAAAATAGGAAGAGAATGGAACAAATAACAGCATGTAAAGCCTCATGGGGGTGACTAACATGATCTATGACTGATCCAAGAAAGTGGTTCATGGTTTGGTAGGCTCGGATGTTTTGGTCAGACTGGTTGAATGAGGCCGCGTCCATGAGCCTTGATGGTCCGTGTCGCTGAAAATCAATTTAAAAAAAAAGAAATATTAAAATCCAAACATTTTCCTTGACAACATTCTGAGTGGAGAGACAGGCACAAACCTTGGTGAAGGAGTCCCGTATCCTGTCGTAATGCGAGCGCAGCCGTGTGGAAAGGGCCACCTGGAAAGTCTGCATGTCTGTGTTGGGAAGAAGACCTCGTTGGCCACACAGTGACTCCTTCACATGGGAAAGATTACATGTGAGACAGATGCAAATTGAACAACGTGTGTAAAAGTGATAATCGTGTCTTTAAGTGGACATACAGCTTCTCTCCTCAGATTGCTGTTCATTTCCTCCATGTTTGTATCAGCGTGGCCGTGGACAGAGCGCCCATGGATGTAGTAGCCAAAACAGCGCTGAGGTAAGACAAGCACGGAAATCTGCAAAGAAAAAAATACACTCAAGTGAAGCTTAACAAACAGATAAAAACTTGAATTATCCTTGGACACATTGTCCCACTCCTGTAAATGTTCAGGGCGGGATGTAAAAAAACATAGAGCTTGCTATACTTGCCTACCCCTGATTTTGTCTTTAATTAACCTAACATGAACGTTTTTGGAAATGTGACGCGGAAAATACATGCAGATTCCTCATTAGCTCAGTAAAATACAATTTGACACAAAGTTACTCACATTACTGATGGAGCAGAGATCCACAAACTGGCGGATTTTGTCTTCCACAAAATGCTCATAAAATACGGTGAAAAAAATGACCTGTGTGGATCAATGTTAACATCCATTAAGAGGTTAGCACCGCATTAAGGCTCAATATGGAGTGAGGAATAAAAGTGAAAACCTGCAGAAGTCCAATGCAGAGCCAGAGTGTTGCCGACAGACCATAGCGCATGATAAGGCTGTATGAAGGTGTGTACACTTGCGGGGGGCGCTGCAGAGTTGGCCACGGGTCCCTCAGGGCTAAATTCGAGAAACCCAACACCTACACAAATCATCGAGAGTGATATTGACTCAGGGATGTCAGTTAAAAAAACAAAAAACCAAGCCATGCGTAGAGTGAGAAGCACTTCAAGGAAGAAGAGCACAGCCATGATCTGGAAGTTTGGCCGAATCTTGCGGATGGTCTGGATCTCGTTCCACTCGTTGGCCACAAAGTAGGTCCTCCAGATGCTGACAGGAGAGGCGTCACATTTCTGCTGACCGTTGGCTGAAACGGGGGCACGTAGTATAAACACACATGGAAACAAAGACATTACCCGCAATTAGAAAGCTTACAGTGACTACTATTTTAGCACCTGGCACATTCCTGCTTGCTTTGCTGCGTGGTCTTTCCCAGTCAATGAAGAAGACGTCTACAGATAACTGCACAATCAGCTTGTGGAGGAACTGCACTGTCTGGACGCAACGTAAAAATACAGGATATGGAGTACCAGGACACCCTCTAGCGTTCAAAACGAGTATTGCTCTTGTTCCCATATTTTGACCGACTCACCTTTAGAGCAAACGTACAACAGATGTACGTCACAAACTGCTCCTCTTGGTGAGGGAGCGGCAATAACACCGAGGCATGCTGTTGGGCCTAAAACCATCAATAAAGATTGTAATCAAATTTAGATGTCTGGCGCTACGAGTGAAGGTTCCAGGGAATGAAGCACACCTTGTAAAGGATGAGCCAGTAAAGTCCAGTTCCCACAGTGACGGCAAGGAAAACATTGGCCAGATCTCCGGCGTAAAACAAGAAAAACATCAGCATGGTCTGAAATCAAGACGAAGTGGAGGGCCAAGATTTACACCCTGATAGGAGAAATCCACATTTATGCTTTATAGAAGCTTTACCCTCAAATCGACGACAGGTGAGGCGATCCTCCTCTTCCAGCTGACTGTTTTGAGCACTGACAAGAGCACAGCCAAACCAGCCAACACACCCAGAGCAGTCTGTGTCAAACACACGCAAATGTCTCAAGGGCGGGTGGGCAATGGTTAACAATGCCTTTTTGGTTTCATACTCACATCCGTCTTCAGGCGAGCCTCATTCTGATCCATCTCATACTCCACGGCAAAACTCATCTGAAGGAGGAGAGCGATATTCAGGGTAAAAGCTTGTAAATTGCCGGTTTGCTTCACAGAGGTTGCAGTACCTCACCAGATTCAGCAGATAACACAATTTTTCCGTCTTACGTACGTTTTTATGACGTAAATAATGAGACCGGGACACTTTTCAAAAGGGGAAGCAAAAACAAACAACTAAGATAATGTGGTGCGCAAGTGTGAACACCCTCTTATGACTGAGTGGACTGAGTGGAGGGAAATGAACAGTTCCAAATACCAGTCAGTGTTTGTGCAAAAGCGTCAGACTTTTAATAGAAAGCAAAAAAAAAGAAAGAAAAAAGGCAGGAAAATTGGTTAATGCTGAACACAGCCACATCCCGCAACCAGTTTGAAGAGGGTGTGCACACTTGTACAACCTGAGAATCTCCAGTTGTTTATAAATTTGAATCCCCTCTTGATTTATACATTTTTTTTGTAGGTCACATTAATGGTTGAAATTCTTTTTTTAAAATGATTTACGCTGGGCTCCTTTTATATAACATAAACCAGGCTTTTGAAAAGGGGTTGTATACTGTTTTTTTTTTTAATCCACTGTATAGATTGACCAATGTTTGCGTGAAAAATGAGTTTGTTAACATGTTCGGCCAATCATTTGTCCATCCATCCATTTTTCCGATCCGCTTTATCCTCACAAGCAGGGAGTGCTGGAGCCTATCCCAGCCATCTTTGGGCAGTAGGCGAGGTAGAGGTACAGCCTGGACCGGTTGCCAGCCAATCGACAAATAGACTAATATTTGGAATTTGAATGAAGATTGAGTGTCTTGATCAACCAACCACAGGGTAGCGTCGAATGAGTTCCCACTGAGTGACCTGACAAGTCCCTCCAAATCACACAAGAATGTAAGAGAAAGCAAAAGGCAAGTGTGCGTGTGTGTGCGACTCACAGACACGGTTTGTGCGTTGACATCGGTGACCAATACATCTTTGTACCCCACGCTCATCAGTGGGGGGAACACCTGACCCTGTTGTGTGCCTGGAACCAATTGGAACCTGCACACATGTGCACATGCATGTCACTATCCACCAAGCCTGTACAAAATTAGAACATTGATTTTCTGTGTCTTCAGTGTGACGTCATCTGCACCTTATTTTCACAGAGTTGGCAACGCGGATGACTTTAGGAAGGAGGCTTGGAATTTTCTCCCTGCCGCTCAGCGCGTCCACAAGAAACATTCGCCGCGACAGGTACCAGTTGGTCATGCTTTCTGTACACGGAGAGCAAAGCATGAGGCATACCATACAGTCATACGCAAGCGCACAAAAACAAATCTCACCTTGGTTAATGAACTTTCCATTATATTGCTGGTTAAGGACCAACGTGGGCAAGGGGAGAAGTTTTCTGCTCTCTTCTCCGCCGAGGTCCAGAAACACATCATAAAACAGCGGCTCAGGATAAGCACGCAGCAGGTCTGCGACTGAAAGATCACACTACACACACGCATACACACACACTCACACATATGTACTAGTGCATTGAAAACAACTGCTGTTAAGTGAACAATCGCAAACTTACACTTTCTTGGTAAGCGGTGCCAAAACTGAATGCTGATGTCCGTTTAATGGGTGTTTCTGGACAAATCTAATAACGGAAAGGGAATCATTCAACCAGTTTGAACATTTACACTGTGGAAAAAAAATTATGAATGATGCCATTAAAATGAAATGAAATCAAGTAAGTTCTTTTTTTTTTTTTTTTTTTATGAACCTAAGGAAATGTTTAAAAACCAAAATGCTCTTAAAGATTAAATGCTAATTTATTGTACTTAAAAAATTAAAATGGGCAGTGTTTCTTTTGCCTGCAAGACCGTGCGCTACAATTTGGAGAATCCCTCTATTGGACTAATCAAATTTTAAATCAAGACTACTCTCTTCTATACTTTCAATGAATCCCATCAAAATCTTCAGTACTGTAAGCGGGAAGTCAAGATCTATTTCAGGCCAGGTCTTACCTGGAGATTGGCTACTCCAATGTTTTCCCATCGAAGAAACTCGCCTCTGACACTATAAACGGCAGCAAGCAGCTTAATCACTGTATTCTGTCAGACAAACACAATGTGCCAATGAACAGAAATATTTCTCATATCGTTGTGATTTCAGTTCTACCTTGTTTCTTCCTCTGAAAATAAAGTTAACTGGGACTGGATCCGTCTGAAGGACTCGACTTGCCAATCCTGGTTCATCGCCATAGTAAAGCCATGGTAGATTATGTCTCCTGGAAAAAGAAACGCTTGACATGGTCAGAGTGGTATTTAAATGTACCCAATGCTGTGTCCTAATAATTCACGCGGTAGATTACCAGTAGGAGATGTCTTGAGTGGAGCTAAAGGCGGCCTGCGATCTGAAGACAGCGTTAAAGAGGCCACAGGCGTCAACACTGGCGCCGCTGAAGGAGTGCATGTTCATCACGCACATGTTGCCGAGGGCCTGGCACGCCGTCAGGTTGGAGAAATTCTGGTGACAGACGATTTGATAAAGTGCAGCGTAAGGATGACAAGAGAGACGGATTTTGATGGAATTAGAGAATTTGTAAAAATTACAAGGCAGGCTGCTGCGGATGAGTAGAGATTTTTGAGGAACCAGGCAGACACGATGCTGAACTTCTGCAAGTGGGATAGAAACAAAAGCAAAAAAAAATAATAATAATAATTTTAGACGCAAGATCATAAAAATGGATACAAATTAGGCTCTTGGTAGCTGAAAAGCAGCAAGTTTCATCCAGATTTCCTTGACAAAAGATCAGATCTCAAAACGCATATCTGATGATGTACTTTCAACATGCCACATCTGTCTGAGAGCCACACTGCTTTTTTTTGTTTGACATTAGAGCTTCCGTGTACACGTAGTTTATTTATTCCAAACTGCATGAACACTAACAGAAAAATTGTCATCGGTAGTCAAAATAAATTAAGATAATTTTTTTTTCATGCATCTGTATTTACTTGTGGAATCAACAAATGTGTAGCATCACACCTACATTTAATGGGAGCACTCTAGGAAGAATTACAATCCACCATTAAAACACACACACACACACACACACACACACACACACACACACACACACACACACACACACACTCTTGGCAGAGATAAACAAACACACCCTAAGTGTGAGAAGATGAGTACACTCACCAACTGAGCAAAGTTGACACTGGGATTGATATTTGTGGAAAGGCTTCCTGGTGGGATACACAACCCTCCTGTCTGGAAAGCCAAAGTGAAATAAAGACACAGTGAATAATATGAATATAAAATATACACACTGGAAATACCTTTTAAAATACATGAGTTTATTGCCAGATGCTCGTGTATTGTGTGTACAGTACAAATGTCTTGGGCACCATTAGTTTCGTTTTAATTACGCTATTATGACCACATATAACTCGAATATCACTAGAGGGGCACCATGGTGGAATAGTGGTTGGCATGTCTGCCCCACAGTTCTTTGGCACGGGGTTCATATCTCATGTAGGCCTTCCTGTAGCTTTGAGGACTACTACCTAATGGATTATACATTGACACGTTATTAATGAGGTAAAAATCAGTTCATGTAGCTGCGCTTTTATCCAGCTCCTCACCAACATAACACGCAATAGGTACTTCATTGGAACCTGCTACCCACCTCGCTACAATGTTTTGAGGCAATCGGAAAAAGCTGTGTGTGTTGTTTAAGAGTAAGCGGTGGTGTGAGCTCACCAGCATAGAGGGAGGGTTACACACACAAGAGCTTTTGATGAAGGAAGCCTGACATCTCTCGCACCTGAAAGCCAACGCACACGATAATAGAGGTGAGGTCATCACAAGATAGCGACGTAGCATCATGAAAAGTAAAAATAAATAAGTATAAATGAATAAAATACATTACACTGCTTAATCTAATGTGACTGTTTCCACTGCTCCTGCTTCCTCACTCATACAATTAACTAGTGCAACATTGCATTATCTAACTTGATGAAGGAAGACGATCCAAACTTATTGGAGTGGTTGTGAGGGAAATAAAGTCGCGGCTGCAGTCCAAGTATTCCAAAGTTATGCACCAGATGCAAGTCAAACATGGAAGATATTATACATCAAGCCTAACGAATTCTCAAGACCAGACAAGCCATCGGAACAGGATCTCATCAATAAAGGAAGATGACTGCTGGAGATTACATATCTACTTCAAACAATTGGTCAGAAAATACCGGTATAACATATGTTTTTAATGTCAGGCTGTTCATTTAATGGGAAATACACAACTCTGTTTCGCTCATAAAATTGTAAGTCGGACTGTTATCACAGTGACTCACTAGCGATGAACTTCACGTCATTACGAATATTATGAATTAGATCCTGAGATGTGTGCACGTACGGTGCCTATACCTGTCGCCGCTGCTATTTGGGACTGAGAAAGCGGATCCATTTCCATTACACATCTCACATGTGGCCTCATCCAAAAGGTTTCCATGGACATCCCTCTCCACTGGAAAAAAAACAATCACAAGCAAAAAGGTCAAAACAAGTGCATTACTTTTCACCTGACTAAATATTTCACTCACGGAGGATATGTCCGGCAGGGCACTGGCACTGACCCTCATCAGTAGTACTGCCTGGGCAACGAATGCACCCATAACCATCTTGAGTTACTGCCTGGAATCAAACTAGAAAGCTCATTAAGTATTTTGACAAATGACACACAGGTTTATGTGAGATAAATAGGAAGAGAATATAAGGAAGAACACTTACAGGCTTGTCTTCTGGACAGGCCTCACAGGCAATGGAAGTCAAATCAGTCGTGACCGTACGGAATCCACTTTGGCAAATGCAACTCAGCCCTGGAAAATATTTTTTGCTAATAACTCAGATGATGAGCTGACAACATTTTGGGAGTGACCAGTATTATTTCCATCAATCCATTTTCTAAAGCGTTTGTCCTCATTAGTTACCTGAACTTAGATTCGAAATATACGATCATAACTGTGAGGCAGACGTGCTAACCACGAATCAACCATGCTACATCTTTATCTGATTAAAACAACCTTAAGAGTTGTAAATAACATTTAAAATAAAACAACCACTACATCAATATATCAGAGTGAACATTGCACCTTATGTTCTGACATTTGTATTTCTACTTCTAATGCAAAGCTGTTGTTTTTTTTGGTTACATAGTAATCATTTTGAAAACGATTTTAGGTACTTTAGTCATTTTACTTTGGACATAAATATAGAAAATAACATGCTGCTTCAATTTGATTGTTTATAGTTCGCCCGTATTATGTTAAGGTGTCGTCTGAAGAAAGTGAGGTCTTTCTCGGCCTTTTACTGCCAGCAAACCTCAAATAAACTCCATATAATATAATATATAATAATCTTAAACAAAACTAATGAAGCGTTTATATTAAAAGTTTCTATTTTGAAGTGAGACAGACAAACCTGCTGGGCTGCGTTGCTGATTTTCACCACAGCTCACACAGGACAAACTGGAGATGTCGAAGAACTCTTTCACACCGCAATCTGAGGGGGCTTGAAAAGGAATTACATACTGCTGGCAGTGAACTGAATCAAAATACGCAAAAACGAATACAAAAACAAATCTGTAGCTGCTAACAATAAACGGGAGCGTCCCTGTTTCCATGGTGTGCTGGGTTTTTCTTTTTCGTTTGCGGGTAGCATCAGACATTGCCAAGAACTAGCGCCACCCTGAGTACGGAGGTACGCATGGCAGTGAAAGGCTAAAAACTAAACTAAAATGTGTTTCACATCAGTCACAACGTGAATGCGTTTTTTAATGGTCTTTATTTCTATGTTGCCCTGTGATTGACTGGCGACCAATCAAGAGTACAGTCTGTCTTTCACTCCAGGGTCAGAATCGGAACTCAGAACTCTCTATCACCCTGAACAGGATAAGTGCAAAAAGTAAAATTAGTCAGAGAAATTGAAGTGGCACAATGGGCGACTGCATGGTTAGCACGTCTGTCTCAGTGTTTTTGGTTGGAAGTTTGAGTCTAGGCTCGGGCCTTCAACTGTGGTGTTTGTGTGTTCTCCACGTGTTGCATGGGTGACCACCCACATTCCGAAAACATGAATGGAAGCTTCAATGAAGACTCAACACTATCCTCATAGGTATGAATGTGGGTGCAAATGGTTGTTGGTATTTATGTGCCATGTGGTTGGTTTGCAACTAATGAAGAACAACAACAAGCAAAGACAACTCTTGGTGTTTACCAGTGTTTATTTTTAACAATACTAAAAAAAAAATGCTGCAACAAAATGATCTGTAATAGCCATCCAATTCGAACACATACATTGTGCTAGTCGGAATGCAAAACATTTGTCTGAATATGATGAACAACATTGACATTTTTAAGGATCTTCCACGGGATTTTACATCAGAAATCGTTCATCCACCTGAGTCTTGTAGGCAAGATTCCTCCTCCCTACATTAATGCGAATCTTTCGAAATATCTGTTAGGAAGTCATCAATTTAAACATTAGCGTCCTTCTTCACACATTAGATGCATTCAATACTCACCATTTGCTCGATGTATGTAAGCAGTCCGGCCAGGACAAAATTCTGACATGCAAAGTCAACAACGCAGAAGAACAACATGTCAAACAACAGCAGTGTGCTCTCATGTCCATGAAAAAGCACATCGCTGAAACTGTGGGCTTCATCTGCGGCGACAAAGAGAAACACAGTCATGCGCACATCGACATAAATAACTGTATTGATTGTTCAAACCAAATGGTGATACCGTTATAAAAAATGGTCTTCTCAATTGGTTCAAGGAACTCCATGCCCATGACACTCTCCAATGCTAGTTTGTCCCTTACATAGTAGTCCATGTCAGGGTGGGCCTGAGCGGACAAAAATATCATAAGATGAACAAATCTGCATGAGCATTGAACAGAAAAAAATAGTATTTCTGTCAGTGTGCTACAAACATGATCTATGACTGATCCAAGGAAGTGGTTCATGGTGTGATAGGCCCGAATATTTTGCTCCCACTGGTTGGCTGAGTCCATGAGCCGTGCTGGTCCGTATCTCTGAACACGAACGATGCAGTGAGGAATTATACATTTTTCCTGACAACTTTCCTGGGGAAATGGATACAAACCCTGGAAAAGGACTCCCGTATCCTGTCGTAATGCGAGCGCAGCCGTGTGGAAAGGGCCACCTGGAAAGTCTGCATGTCTGTGTTGGGAAGAAGACCTCGTTGGCCACACAGTGACTCCTTCACATGGGGAAAAAAAATAGATACAATTCTGATGTAACTTTTATGTTTGTTAAGGTTTGCTCTAATTAATGACATAGTCAAAATGAATATTTTGGAGTATTTTAGATTGGGCCACTCGATCACCGGGCCGCCGCCTTTGCATATTAATTGTGACCTAATTTAGATTCTATAAAACCAGTCGCTAAGTGGGCGTACCGCTTCCCTCCTCAGATTGTTGCCCATTTCCTCCATGTTTGTGTCAGCATGACCATGCACAGAGCGCCCATGGATGTAGTAGCCAAAACATCGCTGAGGTAAGAGCAGCACGGAAATCTGCAAAGACATCACACAGTTAAGAAAGTCTAAGCAAACTGATAAAAAACTTTTAAAATTGCAACTCACGTTACTGATAGAGCAGAGATCCACAAATTGACGAATTTTGTCATCCACGCATATCTCGTAAAAGATGGTGAATATGACCTGAGTGAGCATACATAAAAGTAAATTGAATGCTATGTTGAGTGGATTGAATATTCAACAAAAATTGTTCAATTCAAAAAGCAAAACTCATAGACAGGTTTAGTAAACGCAAAATATTTTTCAGAACATCGATTTCTAGTTCTTAACTTCTACATCATTTTGATTGTTTCTAAATGAACAGAATTTCTTGGGATGAAAAATATCTGGCTTTTCAATGGCTCTAAGTTAAAATGTAATTTATTTTTAAAAAATCATTCAATATTTTACTCTGTGACAGCCTTTTCATTTTTTTCCAACAACAATTGAATTTACTAAGTTGCGTCTGTATTTTGTGTTCATGTATTTCCAAAGTACACATGATCACTCTAACGTGCTGCATAATTTATTTTTAAAAAATCATTAAATATTTTACTCTGTGACTGCCTTTTCATTTTTTTTCCAACAACAATTGAATTTACTGAGTTGCGTCTGTATTTTGTGTTCATGTTTTTCCAAAGTACACATGATCACTCTAACGTGCTGCATGCTTTCGCTTTTAAAATGGGAAATAAAACCGAGAACCTGCAGAAGCCCGATGCAGAGCCAGAGTGCTGATGCCAGACCATAGCGCAGAATTACACTGTATGAAGGTGGCTCCACCTGTGAGAGGTCGTTGGAAGATGGCCGGGGCTCCATGAGTGTAAATTTAGAGAAACCCAACACCTAGATGGTGTTATGAAAGGAAGTGAAATGAACAAAAAAGGGCCGCATGCATCAGAGACCGAGTGTGTCTGGAGTGTGAAGTACTTCAAGGAAGAATAGCACAGCCATGATCTGAAAGGTCGGTCTCGTTTTACGGATGGTCTGGATCTTGTTCCACTCTTTAGCCACAAAGTAGGTCCTCCAAATGCTGACAGGTAAAAAATCGCGTTTCTGCTGACCACTGGCTGACAAAAGCAGGGCACACAGTGAGCATACTGCACAAAGAAAAGAACTACTATCAAGATATACGCAAGGTTCATACCTGTGACCGTTCGACTAGCTGTGGTTCGGGGCCTCTCCCAGTCAATGAAAAACACATCCACAGACGACTGTACTGCGAGCTTGTGGATGAACTGCACTGCCTTGACACACAATTTCAATCATTAGTCATACTCTTTAGCGCACGGTACACCTACACAACCTGGATCCCAAATTTTAACACAAATACAGGCAGTATAAGAATGACGATTTCATCCCCGGGTTATGTCCCACTTTGGGGTCAACGTTTGTTGATTGATGATGATGTGCAGGTGTTGTTCAGATGAGGTTCATGACCCCATTAGGGGTCAAAGGTGATGGTGGATGGTGTTCCTTTCACTGTTATGTGGACGACACTCAGATCTTTTGACACGTTAAGGAAAAAGGACGCGACGCTTATGTCACCATCTTTGACCCCTAATTGGGAAATGAACCCCATTTTAACACGTGCACATCATCCATCATCAACCTTTTCTTGTTGACTCACCTTGAGCGCAAAAGCACAAATGATGTAGGTCACAAAATGCTTTTCCTGATGCGGCAGTGGCAGCTCTACAGACACTTGCTGTTGGGCCTAATAAAATAGAAGGAATAATAGCTCTCAGATTAAAAATAAGATCAAACAAACATCCGTCCATCTGGTTTCTATAGCACTTGTCCTGATTAGGCTCCTGGGTGAGCCGTGGCCTACCCCAGCTAACTTTGGGTCAGTGGTGGTGGGCCACACACTGGACTGATCGGCAGTCACCAGTCAATCTCAGGCCACGTGTCGACAAACAACCATTCAAACTCACATTTACCCCTGTGGACAATTTAGAACAAGGATAGGCAACCTTTTTTTTGCCCAGTGAGCCAATTAATCAATAAAATTGTGTATTTATGTTATTTATTGAATTGTTGAATGAATTGATCAAAAATGAACTAATACCGATGTTGTTTTTCAGGATGTCAAATATGTCAATGTGTTCAGTTCTAAGCAGTTGAATTAAATCTACTTAACCATTTATTAAAAAAAAAAAACTACATTTTTAATTTGACTAATCTTTTTTTGTTTATTATTCACAACAAATCAACTTGTTTTTTTTTTTTTCCAAGCTAAAGGAATAAAATGAAGCCAACCTTGCACAGCATAAGCCAGTAGACTCCTGTTGCAAGAGTAACAAGGACGAAAACATTGGCCAGATCTCCAGCGTAGAACAACAGAAACGTCAATACAATCTACCGTAATATGAATGACAAATGGATGAAAAGATAAAACATTGACCGTCAAGTTTCAGAATAAATGGAAAAGTATCATTTTTGACGTCGCCCGAGCTTTACCTTCAAGTCGATGGCCGCTGATGCGACCCTCCTCTTCCAGCTGATTGTCTTCAGCACTGACAAAAACACCACCACACCGGCCAACACACCCAGAGCAGTCTGCGAAACACACGCAAGGGTATCAATGTGAAGATAATATCACTCCTGTATGCAGTATTGCAAGGGCAGACTTGTGTACTTTATCTAATTCAGGGGTCTCCAACGTGGTGCCCCACCATGTTGGAGAGTATTCATAATGGACAGAGTATTCACTTCTGTCCATTATGATTAGTGACAATTCCTTTGGGGGTTTTTTTGTACAGTGAAGGTTTCAAATCAAAAGATTTCGGGATGTTTGGTCTTGCCAGAGGTCTTCACTCCACTGAGAAAAAAAGAAATATTGGCAATTTTTATATTGTTGCGTCACTTGGTACAAACTACAGTCAAGACAAAGTGAAGAGGGAGTGCAGTGTCATTTTCCTGGTGTGAAACGTACGAGGCCGGTGCTTCTACTCACATCTATAATGTGGGCCTTGTAGGTCACAACATCCCTCAGTGGGCTCCTCTGCAAGAGAAAAATACAATCAAGTCAGTGTGATTCCACTATTTTAGGAAGTAATATACAACACCGACTCACAGAATCAAACGGCGAGCTGACGTTTGGGTTAGCGGGCAGATCCATCTTGTCATGAAACAATGTCCACTATTTAATGCATAACATTACCGCCCTTGCAGAGTATTGCGACGTGTGCGTTGAAGGTATGATGGGCTTCAAAGGCACACATATTAAAGTTACCCTACATCATAGAGTATCAACATGGCATTGTGATGCTTCACATTCTGTAAAGCTCTACAATTAACGTAACAGTTGATGTACAATCATGTTAGCGCTACATATACGAAGGAATAATTGTTGGTAAAACATTTATTATTATGCTTTGTTATACATTTAATGATTGTTGTGTAGAGTTTGCTTGCTTTGGTGTGAAGAAATGTTTGCAGACTTTGCTGAGAAATGTCATCCGGCTTCCAGCTGGTCACCGGAGATAAGAAGAACCAAGAGAGAAATGATTATTCTGCTAGATTGACTGTGCTGAAGTGTTTATCTCTGATCTTTTTGGTACTTTCCACAAACATCTGTGTGTGTGCTTTTCTCTGATAAACCTGATTCTGAGACCAATAAAAGGGTCTAGGGAAGGCTGCCCAGTATAGCTGTGTTAATTTATGTGCGCATTCAAGTCAAGTCAACTTTATTGTCAAATGTGCTCTATGTGCAACATACAGCACAGATGAAATTTTCCTCTCAACCACAGGAGAGAGAGGCGCCGCTGCGGGTACCCGCGCCGCCATCAACAGAACATAAATGACAAAATAATACAACACAACACAGTCCTCTTCTATTCTCCTTGCAAGCGAAAACAACATAAAGACACCTTCTCTCCTCTTTTGTGGAAGTGCATAAATGTCATTTGTGTAATAAACCTGACATTGTACTAACCAGCATAATAACCAATCATAATAAACCCGCTCATTTGTACATATTCTTTCTCGTAATAATTGTGTCTAAATATAGTTTAGCACAGCTTAATTCTGCGGCAATTAGGATAAAATTCAGGGTTATTTCATTTTTTTGACATAATGACATAGCTTTATTGTTGCACATTGTTATGAATGTTGCTTTATTGTTTTTGGCAGCTTTATAATTAGCAATTTATATCACAAGGCTTTATTTTTAAAATGATGAGATGGGGAAAAATGATGTCACAAAGATTTGCTAGTGGTGACAGTCAAGAATAAATACTGCCAAAAATTCGCAGTAATCAGTGTTCAATCAGAACCACCGAGGAAGATTCTCTGAGATGTCTCTGGCATGTGATGATCATTATGTGACGATCATTATGTAATGATTATTTGACAAAGAACAACTAATTCTTGAAAAAGACATGGAAACAAGAGGCTAAAATATTATTTTTTTTTTTTAGATTATCGGTCACCCAGGTCATGGCAGTCAGTTTAGCTTTGAATGGAGGTATCCGGACTGTTCGGGTTTGGAGAAGACATTTCACCTTTTAGCCAAAAGACTTCGTCAGTTCCAAATTTCGAGGCGTGGAGTCTCCCTGTGTACCTCTGTGGGTGTGTACCCTGGGGGTGGGCAAGAGTAGGATGTTTTGTTGGTGCCCTGCATCATATGTATTCAAGACAGTCATGGCTCCAAAGGAAAACGCAACGCCAAAGTGGCCCGCGACAAAAATGAGTTTGACACCCTGCAATTTTCTTGCTTTGGCCATTGAAAAAAACCCGAGTCCACTGGAAGGCAGCATATTCAGCTGGAGGTTGAAGGGATTGGGTGAAACAAATCATTTTGAGTTGGGGACATTGTTTTTAAAATATTACATATATATTTTAAAAGGACATAATTTGAAAAATATATAAAAATAAACAACCTAAAATTTTAGTGGGCTGGGATTCAATTTAGGTGCTATGTGCTGAAGCACCCACCCAAAATGGGCTAGAAATGCCCGTGATACACTCTATAATAAAATATTGTATAATCTCATCCATATTTACAGGCTATAAAAAAATCTATTGATACTAATAATACTTTACGTATAATACGATGTTTTTAATTTACTGAAGACACGAAACACACCATGCTCCTCCCCTCGGAGTTGATTGTTGGGTGCTGAGGTAAAGTGAGTGACGTAGAGGTTTCTCAACCAATCGCCCTGCAGCAAGGGAAAGGCGCTCAAAATCGCTAGCTGGGCGGGATTGCGGGTGTAGGCGGAGGCGTACGGTACACTCATAAGCGGTCACACTCGTCAGTCTGCGCACTCTTTGCCCAACTTCGAAAAGAACCGATGGTCAGTATTTTTTCAGGCTAAATGAGTTGTTAGCCTCCCCCAGCCGCTTGTGTTTATGACCCAGGCCTTTTGTCTTTCAGAAAGCAGCCTTCTTAAGAGGAAGCGACGGAGTAAAAAATGGCCCACGTTGTGAAGTTAAAGGGACTGGACGTGAACGCGAGCGCCGAGGACATCCGGGACTTTTTCCCCCGTTTGCACATCCCAGTGCGCGGCGTCTGGATCTGGATCCTGGGAGGACCGAACCACGAGGCCTTCATTGCCTTCAAGTCTCAAAAAGAGGCACGACGTGCCGTTCGCCACAGCGGACGTACCCTGAAAGGCTCCAAGGTGATGATACGCTTGAGTTGTGTTGCAGAACTGGAAAAAAAACTGCAATACTATGAGAAGAAGAAAAAACACTCCCACCGTGTATCTCGGCCACGAGTAGAGGAAAGGTCCGAGGAGCCGCAAGTTGTTCACCCATCGACATCCCCACCTCGTGATCCGAGAATTGCATCAGCTTCCTCTCCCACAATTTTACCACCAACCGTGCAAAATGGAGATTTGCAGACTTTCGACAAGCCACATGATTGCAAAATATACTCAAATATTCCTACGGGGGGTCAACAGAACTTTGAAAAACCATGTGATCCCAGGATAGCTCCCATTGTGAATGGGTGTCCACAGATACATGACAGGCAATGTGATCCCAGAACAATTCCTGTTCCCAGTGGGTGCCCACAGGTGTGTGATGAGTTACATGAGCACAGAATTTCATCACAGATTGTTCCCAGTGATTTTCTACAGATGTCCGACAAGTCGAAATCTCCCCAAAAATACAAACCTGTTGTTCCCAGTCAAGGTCCGTTGACATGTGGCGAGCCACTTAATTGTACCACTTTCTCTCCTCCTGGTGATTGCGTACAGAATGCTGATCACCCAGAGACATCAGACCCTTTACACAAGGCATTTCTCCTGGGGGTTCGTACAGCTCTGGAAAGTTTCCAATCCTACCCAATTGAGCAACAGGAGGTTTTGCCGGAACATTTACATGCAATTATGCCAGAGACACAGACGTCAGGACCAGGTTACGTGAGGCTGTTTGGACTGCCAGCCTCAACTACAAAAGAGGATATTAGTTTGTTCTTCAAAGGGCTGAAGGTCGCGGAAGTCGTAGTCAACATGAAGTTGGAACACCATCACGTGTGCCTTGTCAAGTTCGACGATAAGCAAGACTCGATTCGTGCGGAGCAGTTCAACAACCAATACATGGGCCCAATTTGTGTGGAAGTACGCAAAGCCACAGAGAAGATGTGGAAACTAGGGTTGGAAGAGTGTGAAAGCGGTTGCCATAATGACGCAAGGAACTCTTTGAGAGACACAGCAAACCGGAAACAGAAGTTCAGGTTGGAGGAAAACCACAATTCTGTCAAAAAAGGCAGACTGTTTCCTGCGTGTAAAGAGTACATTGTCAAGGTTTGCAATCTCCCTCTGTTGACAACGAAGACTGAATTAAGGGAAGTGTTTGACTGTCATGAAATGGAAAAATCCAAAATACAACATCTACTTGACAAGAACGGCGACAGAACAGATACAGCATTTCTAATTTTTCACCGCATGACTGACTGCGAACATGCAATGAGTCGTGATGGCTGGCTCCTTGGCTCAGGCCACATCCAAGTGTCGATAATTAACAGAGATGAAATGATGGACATGAAAAGGAAAAATGACTGGCCTCTGAACCTTTCGAAGAGGAAATCCCACGCGAGAAGTGAGATGATGGAAAAGAACCTGGGTGCCGACGCAAACACATGCCTGTTAGTTCAAAACATGTCAGAATATATGAAGGAAACCCTGATGCTTAAGTTCTCACAAAAATATAACATCACAACAGACGATATAATTACTTTAAATGATGGCAAAGCTTCTTGCACGGCCATGGTGCAGTTGAAATCCTTCAAACTTGTTTCCATGGCCCATAAACTCGCCCAAGACTTATTGGGAGAAAACGCAATTATAAAGCGTATAACTGCGACTCAAATGAATATCTTTGCGAATGAGGGCCTGCGTTAAAGGCGCGGCTTTGGAACCAAAGGCTGAAACGTTTTTATATGGTAGAATATAGTGGAGGGGGGAAATGTCATTGCCAAAACCATTATTTTCTCCCCCCGCCCCCCTTAGTCACAGATCCTTAGAATCATCACAAGCACCTCCACAACCCTTTTTTATACCCCTGGTCCCCATATCAGATTTTGGGCAGGCCTTGGACAAACATCTATTTCATCAAAGGAAAAAAAAAGTGACTGTCTTCAAGAAACTACATTTTTCTCCTGTATGGTTGCTGACGTCTCCAGTTTGGTTCTTGTCGTTACAACCACTTACTTGGGAAACTTGTATATTCTCTTTTAGCAAGAAGAGAACTGGAAATACATCATTTGTTTATTGTAGAAATTGAAGATTTTTGTTAGATTAGCATCAGAAAATCCTTTCAAAGGGTGTGTTTTTTTTTTAACAAAGCAAAAACAGTCAGAAAAATACAAAGAATGTATCTACAGTTACTCATACATTCACAGCTAATGGACACGCTGAAGACAAGCATCTTGAGGTGTCACATCATTTCAGGAATCTGCGGGGACCGTCCATGAACAGAGACTGACCTGTAGAAAAAAAAAAAGATTTGATTAAAACCACATGGACCCACAAAATTCAAGACTTTTGGTCAAAATGTGTAAAACTACAAGTTATACATGGATGTTAGTAACGATCTGTTGCTGAATATACTGTAAACGTAAACAGCACAAGGTCTAACACCCAACATGCATCTTTTCTATTGAATTTGAATAAAGCCTGGTGGAAAGGTGAACTTGACTGGTAGTGTACCTTTAGGTAAAGCTCGAGAGTATCTATCACTACTCCTTGGCAGACTGGAAGAGGGCGATGACAAGAAGTTCAAGTTCATTGAAAAGCTATTCTTGCTGGGACCCTGCGCAGAAGAGACGTGCTCAAGATTAAAACTTGGTCAGCCTCCGCATTAATTGCCTAACAGACAGGAAAAACAAACGGTGACAGTATGAGAGGTTGAGGCAGTCATCTCAAAGTAGATTGCGGAGACTGAATTGGCTCACTCTTTTGCATTTCAAAAAAAGACATCCATTTTGTTCAAGATAATATAAACAAGAGGTGGGCATTCCGTCAGTACTGGCGGAAGTTCGGTAAGCTGACGATTGACGTGATTTTTTTTTTTTTAAAAGACAAGTCTAAGCACTCATGGAGGCGAGTTGTCATCCGTCGGTGTAATTGTCACAAACCGGGCCAAGTACCGACAACCCTTGCTGTTGAAAATGAATCCAATTCCGTCTTCACATGATGACGGAATTGCCATCATGTGATGACAATTCTGTTTATGACAGTCGCTGCTTTATTCAATAAGTTTTACTGACATCTGATTGTCGCTATATAAATCAGGGTGTAGTGTAGTGTTGGCATTTCCTTGAGCATCTAGTGGTGCATTGTAAATTGCGTCTTATAATGCGGTGCGTCCAATATATGAAAAAATTTAAAAATAGGCCATTCATTGAAGGTGTGCCTCATTATCCAGTGCGCCTTTTAGTGTGGAAAATACAGTAAGCAAAAAATAAAAATAATAATAATAATTTGAAGATGTCTATCGTATCCGAAGGAATGTTCTGCACGTATATCTAACCAACAACTCCAGTGTCCTTTGTTTAACTTCTATGGATTTTCGCGGGTGAAGCTCCTTACTTCTGGCGCTATACTGTTCAGTCTGTACTCCATCAGCTGCTCTGTTAGTTTCTGTGTCACCTTCAGAACCAATTGTGCATCGCTCTCGTTCTCTATCTGGAAGGTCTCCTTAAAAAAACAAACAAAAAAACAACACATTCAGCATCATTATTGTACGCAACTGCTCAGAAGGAAACGGAATGATTGCCATGAAATGAAGCACCTACCAGATAATGAAGCAGTTCGTTTGAATCACAGCCACTGTCTGGTGGTGCATCCATGTGTCTTGGCCTATCAAATGGTTTCTTTACCGGTCTGTCCATTAAACTGGGAGGCAGCTTAATCTGTGGGCCTTTGTACTGGTCAGCAAACCTTTGCCTAGCGTTAAAACGATCACGTCCATTCATTTGGTTAAAATCATCTCCAGGCCCATGCGGATACGGCCTTGGACTCATATCAGGGTCTGGGAAACGTTGCTTGGGTGAAAAGCGCCCAATGTTGGATGGCTCATATTCATCCGGACTAGAGTCTGGGAAACATGGCTCAGGTGAAAACCGTTCAAAATCGGATGGCTCATATTCATCCGGAAACTCGTCGTAAGAATCTTCATTCGGGGGAAACTCCTCATGAAACAACTGGTCATTGAATTTTGGACCTAAGGAAACCAGAATAATGTTTAATCAGATGAGACAACAGTAAGGTGCTCAATAACAAATATAACCCACCAAATGGTGGTCCATTTGGCCCCCTGCTGTTTTCTGGTGTGGGCAATGGCTTCGGTTCAGCAGAACCTGAGAACAGACAAAAGGTATCCAAGTGGCACCGAAGATCCCAAACAAGTCCTATTTTACACAGAGAAGTTCATAATAGAATAACTTACGGAGTCCTTTGAAAGCGGGTACATTGTAGGGCTCCTTCATGACCACCTAAAGCATCACCCAAACAAAGAAAAAAACATAATCCAGAATAAACTCGTGCCTTGCATATTAAATTCGTGTGTATCTTGTCAAATTGAAATGATTTAAATAGTGAATTAACTCAAAACTGACCTTGACTTGTCCTCTCCCCACTTTTTGTGCCAATTCAGCTGCAGAATCCTTAACCATCTTCCTCACAGCAGCATCTTTGAGGAGTTCTTCCTTTTCCCAAGGGACTTTGTCAGGATGGATCTTTTTCTGTATACAATACAAAGGTGTTTGGTTATACAATTTTTAAAAGATTTACTTCAATCGCACAAACAAAAAAACCCCAATTTGGAGTAAATGATATACAGTGGTACCCCTATTTACGAACATCTCTTCGAAAAAAACATAATCCAGAATAAACTCGTGCCTTGCATATTAAATTCGTGTGTATCTTGTCAAATTGAAATGATTTAAATAGTGAATTAACTCAAAACTGACCTTGACTTGTCCTCTCCCCACTTTTTGTGCCAATTCAGCTGCAGAATCCTTAACCATCTTCCTCACAGCAGCATCTTTGAGGAGTTCTTCCTTTTCCCAAGGGACTTTGTCAGGATGGATCTTTTTCTGTATACAATACAAAGGTGTTTTGGTTATTAAATTTTTAAAAGATTTACTCAATCGCACAAACAAAAAAACCCCCAAACAAACCCAATTTGGAGTAAATATACAGTGGTACCCCTATTTACGAACATCTCTTCATATGAAATTTTCAAGTTACGAAACGCCTCAACAGGAAAATATTGCCTCTTGTTACAAAAGAAATTTCAAGATTAATACAGTAAGGGCTGCTACGCTAATGTCATCACTGCTACATTGTAAATTCTTCTGCTGCCGCCGCTACTATACTGCCTGAATGGCCGCGCAAAGAAATGCACACAGGGATCAATCATTTGACGTTCGAAGTGGTATGTGCCGAGGTCAAGTTTGACAGGTAACATTCAAGGTTTGGTTATTAAATTTTTAAAAGATTTACTCAATCGCACAAACAAAAAAACCCCCAAACAAACCCAATTTGGAGTAAATATACAGTGGTACCCCTATTTACGAACATCTCTTCATATGAAATTTTCAAGTTACGAAACGCCTCAACAGGAAAATATTGCCTCTTGTTACAAAAGAAATTTCAAGATTAATACAGTAAGGGCTGCTACGCTAATGTCATCACTGCTACATTGTAAATTCTTCTGCTGCCGCCGCTACTATACTGCCTGAATGGCCGCGCAAAGAAATGCACACAGGGATCAATCATTTGACGTTCGAAGTGGTATGTGCCGAGGTCAAGTTTGACAGGTAACATTCAAGGTTACCGTTGTCTTAAATGACTGACTTAAATCAACGGGTAAATTCACGCAACCAGAAAAGCAAAGCAGTTTCACATCCTTCTCTTTTGCACATATTAAACAGGAAGCGCCACAGAGCGCAGGCCTCTATTTCAGGATAAAAAGGAAGCGCCACAGAGCGCAGGCCTCTATTTCAGGAAATACAGTCACATTTCACTGGTTTTAATCATGCAAATAGTATCTTTAACTCCTAAAAAGCCAAACGACTCACCATGTAGGTGAAATTGTGTTGTGCGCTTTTCACATGAGCGATCATATCGTGCTGCAGGCGGGTGCTAATGTCATCACTGCTACATTGTAAATTCTTCTTCTGCTGCTACTATACTGCCTGAATGGCCGCGCAAACAAATGCACACGGGGATCAATCATTTGACGTTCGAAGTGGTATATGCCGAGGTCAAGTTTGACAGGTAACATTCAAGGTTACCGTTGTCTTAAATGACTGACTTAAATCAACGGGTAAAGCAAGCAGTTTCACATCCTTCTCTTTTGCACATAGTAATAAACAGGAAGCGCCACAGAACCCAGCCACTGGGGAGCAGTGCCCTCCCCTGGGGGTGCACTGTTCCCCAGTGCCGGTCCCAAGCCCGGAGAAATGGGGAGGGTTGCGTCAGGAATGGCATCCGGCGTAAAACTTTTGCCAAGACGACCATGCGAGTTGGTAGGACGGTTTACAGGGGCGGATGGAAATTACTGACTCGCTGTGGCGACCCCTGAATAGGGATGTGCCGAAAGGAGAAGAAGTAGAAGATACTGTGAGCTGGTTTAAGGCGGTCCACCGAGACCCGCTCGGGTTTACCCCCCCATGTCAATGGAGGAAGGGGCCCTCATAAGGAGGGCGCAATTAACTCCTAAAAAGCCAAACGACTCACCATGTAGGTGAAATTGTGTTGTGCGCTTTTCACATGAGCGATCATATCGTGCTGCAGGCGGGTCACCTTGCAAAGCCTGCACTCATAGTGTGGCGGGACAGTTTTACTGGGGCTGCGGTACTCCCACACATACTTAAGACCTGAAAACATTTCATTTGTTCAGAACGCTGAGTGTTTTAATCCCACAGTCACGGTATAAGGATGACCTTTTTATTTTTTTTGGCAAGCAGTTTCACATCCTTCTCTTTTGCACATAGTAATAAACAGGAAGCGCCACAGAACCCAGCCACTGGGGAGCAGTGCCCTCCCCTGGGGGTGCACTGTTGCCCAACGCCGGTCCCAAGCCCGGAAAAATGGGGAGGGTTGCGTCAGGAATGGCATCCGGCGTAAAACTTTTGCCAAATCGAACATGCGAGTTGATATGCGGAGGACAGGGAATGATGGAATTTGATGACTCGCTGGGGAGAAAAGCAAAGCAGTTTCACATCCTTCTCTTTTGCACATATTAAACAGGAAGCGCCACAGAGCGCAGGCCTCTATTTCAGGAAATACAGTCACATTTCACTGGTTTTAATCATGCAAATAGTATCTTTAACTCCTAAAAAGCCAAACGACTCACCATGTAGGTGAAATTGTGTTGTGCGCTTTTCACATGAGCGATCATATCGTGCTGCAGGCGGGGCACCTTGCAAAGCCTGCACTCATAGTGTGGCGGGGCAGTTTTACTGGGGCTGCGGTACTCCCACACATACTTAAGACCTGAAAACATTTCATTTGTTCAGAACGCTGAGTGTTTTAATCCCACAGTCACGGTATAAGGATGACCTTTTTATTTTTTTTTGCTTACCGAGCAAGCTATTTGGGATGCCGTCCAACACTTTGCTCAATGATGGCACAGTCTGGAAAGATGTTCCTTTGACATATACTGGTGAAAAAAAGAGCAATATTAGAGTTGCTAAACTATCACGCACGCTTGATAGAAGCAAATCGGGAACAATTCTTTGTGTTTTACAATTTGCCCAACTTTAGTTGGAGGTGAGGAGTTTCTTATCGGAGGGACTGGAAATTAGGGCTGGGTACTGAGCATTAAAAAAAAAAAAAAAAACCCAGCCTAAAGGAGTTAAGCATTTGTTAACAAATCCATACAAAAGAAGAAGTGCAGTAATGTTCAAAAATAACACCCACAGAAAAAAAAAAATACATGAAGAAGGATGAAAACGGTTTTGCAGTTCCAGGGGATGTCAGTGTGTCATAACTTTCATGTTCTGCCTAGATTAACAGAACATGACCATTCAGAATGCAAACAGCGGAACCCTTGTAGGAGTCCGGGGTAATAACCACGTGTAGGTGCTGAGTTTGCAATACAAGAGAAATAGATAAGGTTGCCCCTGGGTGGCTAAATCTCTACATGCCAGAGGAACCTCAGCAGAGATACGAAAATTAGGGATGTTCAGACAGATCAAGGTTTTAAGATGCTGATACTGATCATCCACGAGTGTGATCGGCCGATACTGATCGGATGGATTTGGTGCAAAATGTTCAATTTTAGAACCACAACAAAAGATTTCTGTGAAATCATCAATTAATCTGTTGACTTCATCAATTGTTCAAAAACAAGACATTACGTCAAATTGACAGTTCAGAAAATGCAAAAACAAATTCAGTGAGTATTTTGGTCTGTAACATGTCAGAAAATCGGGGAAATGTGGATCATTATTTTTCCCCAAAGGAAAAGCAGATGGTTGCAAATGGCCTATATGGATTAAACACTATTGACATTGAGCCTTGTGTTCCAATTTGAATGCAACCAAATTACCAAATGAAATGAAATTACTCCAAATAATATCTTAACATCACAGAGCAAATCAGTATGTAATTTCATTTAGGTTCAAAGGGGCAGCATGTTTCTGTTCCCAATCCTGCTGGAGTATGAAATTACTACTTCAACTATTAATTTCATTAAGTATAGCAAAACCATTCCAGAAGAAAAATAATAAGAAGAGTGTTTCATTTACTGCCTTCAGTTGATCAGGCAGACGGATTCCCTTACTGCAAGTTTGTTCTCACCTCTCGTCTTCTTCTTTCTCACTTTAATTTCACTTTTCGGAAGTCATTTTGTCAGTAATAAAACGTGAAATGTAGAACGAACGGCTACTAGAGTGATTGATCAACCATTTAAGCCCTTGATCGCGTTCAATGATCACACTTTTCACGAATATCAGCCACCAATCAATTGGAGCATGCGCGGCAAACACCAATGAGATCCCACTAAATCATGACTGCGCACAAGTATTTTGATTTACGGTGGGTGTTTTGAGATTGCTCAGATGCAAGTGCTTAATGACGTCAAGTTTGAATGGACAGGGTACACCTGTTCTGTCCCTTTACGATGCAGGTGCATTGGCAAATAGCCAAGACCTTTACAGATCAGATTTTTATCCACATTAGGAAGCAGTCTGATTACAATGTGAAGATATCCAATTGCATTACTTTTTGTTCACTTTACACTGCCATGACAGTCATCCTTGCAACTAACTGTGCCACTTGAGGGGGTTGGGAAGTTTGGTCGAGAACAGAGACGTTCAAAAACCGAGGTTTGACTGTATTCCCGAGCCGAATTTTGTTCTCAGTAACGTCTCTGGAAAGATGCCTTCCACGCACGGACCTGCAGTGTCGTGGAATAAATAATATGGCGTGCCTGCAACTGTGAACATTCATCTTAGACGAACAACAATTTAAATGTTAGTTCGAAAACGACATCACAGAGGTCGAAGGTGCAAAATAACTTTCATACAGCCTAAATCAAAAATTAAATTGCGTAATTTCTCCACAGACCCTTAAAGGTGGAGTTTATTGACATTGCACTTATTAAAAATTCAGCCCCAAGGCCAGTTTAGGGCTGGGGCTCGGTACCCATCACTAATCATGACACAAGGTGCTGTGCCAGCTCTGAAACTCCTTCCGAAGAGGGAAAATAGCAGGGGCGACTTTGGTTGTCCCCTCATTCCGTGCCAACGCCGTTCATAATGAACAGATACACAGGAAAGAAGTAGAAAATACAGGCATCTACAGCCAGTTTGACAGGTGACTGTTGCCCCATGTTGATGCACATTTAATTGGCAGCGGTCAGTCAGGCCGCGGTCCTGCTTGAGGTCAAAACCCATACGACCACTATTCTCCTGGCTGAGAGTCAAGTGTGCCACCCAGCAGGCTAAAAGCCAAGGCTGCTAACCCAGTGGCTGGTGCTACTCTCAAAGCTCTTCCATGAGTGAGGTTTGACTAACGTTTTTTTGCACAGGACGAGCGGCCATCCATTAACTCACATCTCTTAAGGCGGTGATTAATTCTAAGTGAATTTTTTTTTTTTTTTTTTAATATCCATACCTGGTATGCACAATGCTTACAGGTTGGCAGGCGACCATTAAGAGGTGAATTTGTAATACTTTCTGTTTATAATATTGGTCTCTCTTGAACAATAGCACTAAATGGCACACAACAGGCCCAATAGCTGAGAGTTTCAGAAAGTGGTGGACAGGCCACCACCCATGATCTGAAGTAGAGACAACAAGGTCTCAAGCTTCAATTCTCTCATCTCAGGCAATGTACCATGTATGGAAGACTTACCTATGTCAGCAGAGTGCTGCGGGCGGTACGTACCCTGTCAAGAGGAGGGAATAAGTCCACAGGAAGGAGAGAGACACAGATGAATTAGTGACATGGTGACACTTAGCTGTGTACTGAATTTCACGCTACACAATGTACACCATGTCTCACGACGACCCTGCATCAGCAGTGTCATGGCTACACGTGTAAAAAAATAGCCACCAGTCAATGTGAATTCTCATCAAGAGAGAATGTGCATTGGGTGTCAGGCAAACACAAATATTAACTGAATGAGTATTAAGGCCATTGGCCACATGTCAACAGGCCAAGACCTCAATCCCATTCCCAAAAAAGCAGGTTGAGGGAGGAAAAATGAAAAACAGTTGGAGAGAAATCTCCCCCACTTCAGCTTGTTTGGATGTACCCATCAATTTTTGATTGTGCTTGTCCTCATTTGGGTGACCGATCCCAACTGACTTTAAGGAGAGGCTGGGTGCACCCAAGGACTGGTCAGAAGTGAATTACTGGGTACATAGAAAAAACTGCTAACACTGAAACAACATATAAACGCCACACAGGAGGTTGGGTCTGAATCAAGATTCAAACCCGAGGCAGACACCTCAACCGCCAGGCAAAAGTGTCTCCTTGTTTGGGATTCCTTATATCTGTGGAAATTCCAAACATTACCTCGTAGTGACAAGGCAAAGAAATAAGGTGTTTTTAAGTTTAAAACTAGGATTACATATTTGGAATTGTATACTACATAAGAGTATCAACTACTCCTACACTAACTCCATTTTAGCATGAGAGTGAATGTATGATCTAAGAGCAATCGTGAATTTTGATTCGATTGGAGTGGAAATGGGCACGTGATGTTTCAGACATCATCAGGGGAAAGTGTCCGCTGTTCATCCGGTGTGTTGTAATGATTTCAACAGGCAGCCTCGGTTTGTGCCAAAGCCGTTGTTAACTGCATGGATATGGGCACGTGATGTTTCAGACATCCAGAAAGTGTCCGCTGTTCATCGGGTATGTTGTAATGATTTCAACAGGCAGCTTCGGTTTGTGCCAAAGCCGTTGTTAACTGCATGGATGCCCCAGGCTCACTGAAAGGGCATTAAGATTCCGGGTGGTGCATATTCTCGTTCCCTTTCTCACAACTGTGACTGACGTTCACAGTCATATGAGGGGCAGTGGACGAAAAGACAAAAACATACATTCCGATAGCGCCATTGTCACGAAATACTTACCATGCCGTATTTGTTTGCGTTCCATAGCGACCCCCTGTTCAGAGGTTTTTTTTGCGTAAACTGGAAGCCTGGAGGTTTGAAATCCATTTCCTCGGTTTGCTCACTGAGTGATGTTAAAACCATAGAAAAATCAAGTCAGAATGGTGCAGCCATTTTAGGATCACAACATGCAGTACACCCGTTACAGTCCAGTTTATTCGTCGTTCCCATTATCTTCCGCATAGCTTCGTTTCGGGCCTAGTCAAGCCATTTGAGAAGACCACTTACACGTTTTGATAAAACAAGACAAATTGGCTCCCTAAGTCACAAAATATCGGTAAAACCTCACATGTTTATATAATTTACCTGAGATGTTTGCAATAAAAGCTCCTATAACTCGATCCAAATAAGCGTAGCGGACACAGTGGAGGAAGGCGGCCAAGAACTGTCTGTGTGAGACGATCGATGTGCCTGTTTAAAAAACGCGCACACGTTGTTGACTAAATCTAAGTAATACGACCTCGAACATAAAACATAGACGGGCAGTATCAATAATTAAGGATATATTTTTTCATCCGTCCACGAGTCAAAAGAAATATAATTTAAAGGAAATTAATTCATTTGTCTAAGGCGTTTATGGGGACGACTATAAAGTGTGTTGGTATTATTCACCAGGACACACCGACAGGATTTCATTCATATTTTTGGTAAAATATATCCTCGTCTTTTTTGAAATAAAATCTTTATTTGTATGTGCACCAAAACATTTTTTTGCACCCATTTTATCCAAGGAAATTGGTGACGAGCCTCTTATACCCCATGCTTCGCCGCCGTTGTTTTTTCGAGAAAAAAAAGGGGGTGGCAGCGGCGGCGGTGGCTCATAAAACAAGCGTACATTTGGCTCAACTGAAAGACGGACACGACTCAGAATCCAAAATATTAACACACTCAGACATAATAAATATTTTCTATAATTTTTCCTCACCTTCAGATATCGACGATCCTGCACCGGAGTGTAAAATTGCAGCAGGCACAACCAAGGTCTTTAGCTGGGGTAGGTTACAAAATAAACACTGGCAATGATGCCCATGCAGTTAGCTCGCTACTGCTTATGCTAGTGTAGAAATGAGGGCTGCAAGCTGAGGAGTGAAAATCTGATTTTGATAGCTAATTCACACTGTGTTTCGTATTCTGCGGTGTACCGTGACATTCATTTATTCACGTCTTCTGCATTTGCCATTAGATCCAGTAAAACTTTTGGTTCGAGATGGCTAAACTGAAATCCAAGAAAAAGAAGAGACAGGATGACTTCCAAAAAGTGAAATTAAAAGTGGGAAAGAAGAAGCCAAGAGCAGACAACGCCACCAATACAAACTTTCGCACAAAGGGAATATATCTGCCCGAACAACTGAAGACAGACACCAGTGGTCCGATCACAAACAGGCAGCTTGGCATCAATGTAAGTGTTTTACATCAATGGTTCTAAAACGTTTTGGACCCGTCGCCCCCAGTCACGACTCACGAACCAATGTCCAATATCATTTTTTCAGATGTAAACAAACGTCAGGGAATCATTGGTTTGACAGTGTTTTGTGTGCATTTATCGCCCCTTTCCTAGGACCTGTTGTCTCAGCTCCACCATTATAATGCCAATGTCAAGCACGGTGCCTTGTTGGGCTTGAGGGAGCTGTTGTTGGTGAATCCCTCTCTGTTAGAGCAGCATTTGTCACGTTTGCTGTCCGAGGTAGCTGCTGTGTTCACAGACAAGGATGCCAATGTTCGGGTGGCAGCCACACGTGTGCTCAGGTGAGAGAAAACTTAAATATACTACCATTCACCCCGGTCGCAACTAATGTCTTGAACTTATTACAGGTATATTGCCCAGTCTGTGCCCGCGGAGCGAGTGGCTCCATTTTTCCCCCTCCTCAGTGCCCACCTGTGTTGCGCTATGACTCACATTGAGTTGAGCATCCAAGAAGACGCCATGAAAGTCCTGGATGTGCTGTTGGAGCACTACCCAGCCCTGCTTGCTGCACGGCCAGCCGTGCTCCTCACCAACTTCCTGGAGTTAATCTCTCACAGACAGACCAATGGAGGAGCTAAAAAGGAACAGGAGGCCAAGGGACGCACTTGGGCTCTCTCCGTCAACCCCAACAGGACCGTTACCAGCCAGCAGTGGCGCCTCTCAGTGCTCCTTAGGTACGCCTCAGTGACTGATTACACATTCATTAAACTGACCCTCCAGATGCATCGCGTTTACGTGTTTTGAAGCCTTTTTGTACAAATGGCCTATTTTGTTTAAATGTTGTTCACAGAATGATCTTTATAAATATGTGTTGGTGAGCACTTCTCCTTTGCCAAATAAACCATCCACCTCACAGGTCTTGCTTATCAAGATGCTAGTTAGACAGCATTTGTCACTTAAAACTACATATCCATTGACACTTGGCATCAACGTGATGGCCTCTCCAGTACATCAGGAAGGTGTTTTCAGATTGATACTGTCACCTAGTTGCCATAGCGGCAATAAATATATGTTGTATGCCTGGCAGCAGGCAGCCTAATAAGTAATTGATGCTCAACATGGCTAATGATGAGGGAGGGAAAAAACTAATTTATGTTCAACACAATTGGTTGTTAAGTAGAAAAAAAATACACATTTTCTTTCACTGCACTATATTTTTGGCCTTATATGGTTTAAGTTAGCATCTGCAGGGTGAAATTAATTTGCATATGTCATAGATGGTTTAGTAATTGTATTGCTGGTTTTGGAGTCTCCTCCCTTAAGTACCTTGGCAGTTAACCATGCAAATGGTATCACTTGTGTTTTAGACTTGGGCGCTTCCTACAGGCAGTAGTCGAGGAAAGACCCGTGGAGGATGGTGATATGTCGGCCCCATCTGAGGGAGTGTTTGGTTCAAGTGGTGAGAGCAGGATTACGCCAGTGAATGCCGTCTGGGAAGAGCTCATATACAGCAAGATCGGAGTTCAGGTGTATGAGAATTCTGGGAGCAAACCAAGCCCGCATTCCACATTTAAACTCAGGTATGATTGCATTGCTGTTAAAATAGTTTTTCCTGACCAGCACTGTCGAAAATGGATGGGTGGATGCTCATTTGGATATGTATGGTTATAGTTACGTTCTCACTGAAATGTGAAATTCTTCCTTATCAGCTTTTCTGTGAGACTTCTAATGGAAATTTTTGGATTAATATTTTCATCAATGATATCGCGACAATCTTAGCTATCACATTATTTTTGTTTTTATAGACCAAATTCAGATCATCCAGGTGAAACATGTGAAGGTTTCGACTCGGCGGAGGCTGTCCAGAGCTTTGCATCGACTCTGGTGCCGCTTTTGCTTGAAGTGTGGGTGGAAGCCAACACCAGTGACTCTCCTTGGAGCCACTCTGACGGCGGTCACCTGTTGAGCCCAGACGCCATGTCCGTCATGTTCCAGGTTCTGTCTATTTTGCAACTGCTTCGAAAACTGGCACCGCGGAAGGAGCATGAAGATGCGCTGGTGAGATAAGGAAAGCACAAACAAACACCTTGGAATGATGAAAAGCTTATGAGGATGTTTTTTAAGATGATTTATTGATTGACTGATTTTTTTTCTTTTAGGATGCATGGTTCCGCAAGGAATACTTAGGAGAGTTCAAGCAGCACTTTATGAAAAATTTTCCGTACAGCCTTCATGACGCACCCAAACATAAAAAGAAAGTAAATACCAAGAGGTACGTGTTTTATTTATTTGACTTTTTTTTTCTTCTACTTCTAATAATACCTCATTACTGAGTGTTATGTAGAACCTTCTTTCTGTATTTGAGTAAATATTTGAAAACTCCGAAAAATCTAAGCAGTACTTGAATACAAATAAATATTTGCCTTGACTGCCCGAAGTCTTTTTGAAGCACAACAGTGGAATATTTTTCACTGACCAAATCAGTGATGTAATGTTTGCCCAACTGCAAAACACGACTTATTTCTTCTTATTCACAAGTTGCCGAATGTGAAGCTTAAAAGACAGCGTATCGTCATTTAGAAAACATAAATATTTATAAGATGAGACGGCTATTAAATATTTTAGTGTGCGAGGATCCTCCTGAGAATCCTATTGAATGATCGAGTATTCGGGGAAAAAACACATTTTGTAACATAAAGCCTATTTCAAATATGTTATGTCTTCGCATCACTTCACGGTCTTTCCTGCAGGGCTAAGCAGACCGCAGCTCTCCCCGACGCTCACGTCGATCCGCTGGCGCTGAACATCACACTTTGCCAGGTGATGGTGTCACTGAGCCAGAGGCAGGGAGTCGGCCGCGAGGCGGACGGAGACTGGCTGACGTCCCTGAGGACTTTTGTGCGAGACACGCTCGGCGGCGAAGTGAAGCTCAGCTATCGGCAACTGCACATGCTGCTCGGGACTGTGTGGAAGATGGTGCTCACGCAAAAAAGCAAAAGTGAGCTTTGGATGAATTTTGTCACAGCCTGGCATACACTGTGTGCTCCTAATGATGGGTCTTTTTGACCAATTATAGATAAGCCAACGACTGATCAAATGACATTGTAGAAAATATTCATATTGTGTTGTGTTGCAGCAGTGACAGAAGACCTGCTGGCAGCAATGTACTCGTACTATCAGCAGAGGCACCTGACACTACAGACCAGGTCTCTTCTGCTGTCTTTCTACAGCAAGATCTACCTGCAGGAGCAGGGACAGTCACATATTACAAGGTAAGTGCAAAGCAGCGCTCTGCAAAGTGGATTCCAAAAATTGGTTCGTCTTTATAAAAGGGATTTGACATTCTTTGGTCAAAATACACAAATGATAAGCTTAACTCATTCACTCCCAAAGACATATTTAGACGTCTTTTCAGACTTCACACATTCAATCCCATGTACTTAGGTTTTCTTTTTTTCTAGCTTATTTTTCCAAGACTGAAAGTCAAATTTTTTTTTTTAAACGCATCTGAAAATGGCTGGTACTGAATGAGTTCATAGACATTTGGAACACTGATGGCAATCACGCTGTTTTTTTTTTTTTTTTTTTTGGAGGGTGATTATGCCGATGAATATTTGCTTTTTTTTTTCTCCCGCCTTTAATATTCAGAGTATGGTTTTCGTTGCCAGGGCAACACTGGGCGGAACGAGGGGTTGCGAGTATCAGAGCAGCTAAAAAGGGGGCCGCCTAAGTACAAAGTCAAAGCTGTATTTTCACTCGTGAAGTCAGCACTTCTTCACCCATCCGCCGAGTTAAATTGAGTCAGTTTGCAGATCCGTGTGAGTGGGCCATGCTGCAGACACATCGGCAAACACACAGACCCTTCTGGCACTGTCAACAACTTAGCAGAGTTTTTACTGATTGTCAGAAGCTCAAATTGACGGAAAATGGATCGATAGATTTTAAATTACCCTGTCCCATGTCATCAAATATAATAAGAAGTATACAGTAAACCCTTGTTGTGTCTCTCACCCTTTTAAAGGAGTAAAGTGCTCAGTCGCTGGCTGGCCTTTCTTCCTGTGCAGTTGTCCCAGCTGGGCCACCGTAACCCCGCTCTGTCCGCCCTGCTCATCCAATCCATCCAGGCTGCTGCTTCCCGAGGCAACAAAGACCTGCTCAGCAGCCTACAGATGCACGCCTGCAAGCTTTACGGTACTCGCACCAAATCTAGCCATTCATTTGTCTGTAGCCCTCATTAGGTTTGTGGATCGTCCTGTCCTCGATGATTTAATCCAAGATCTATACTGTACAGAAACAAGCATGAACACTCATATTCACTTGGAGACTATGGAATGTGTGAGGAAGTTGGTGGACCCAGAGAGAAACCCACGTAAGCACGGGGAAAGCACGCAAACTCTACACAGGAACTCTGGAGTCAAGATCGTAACCCAGAATCTCACGACCAAATCGTTTGCACACTCTTAAACTATTTTCTCCTGCGTTTCCAACTAAGGATTCAAACCAGACTCCAGACTGGTTTTGAAAGACTCTTGGCAAAAGCGAGATTATTGACTCTTGAGTTGATCTCGGAGGCACCGTGACGCTGTCGCTCCCAGGCAGAATTAAAGACGTGCCAGCGCCAAAGATCAGGATCGGTCAGATAGTGTGATTACTGTGTGACAAGGAAGCAGCAGTAGGAGTCGAGGGGGCGGTCAAGAGTTCTGATAGGAACATCACAATGGTTCTTTTGTCCATGGGCTTCTGACATCAGCATGTGCGTCAGCGAAAGACAGACCTCATAAGCACACATAGACACACACGTGTTATCTGAGTGTCTACACGCCTTACGGTTTTCCTGGCATCGTAACAATTTTCCTTACAGTGTTCGCATGATGCCGTCGATTGTAAGCATGACGTCTGCCCGTGTGTGGGGTTGCGCACGCATCCCCCAAAGATCCGCAGGAAGGTGCTGTGGTTCTTCTGCCGTCAGAGTGCCAGCAACGAATGGTGCAGCTGCTCTACTTCCTTCCCAAGATGTCTCGCGCTCTCCTGGCCAATCTGAGCTTCTGCTGCAGCACCGGACGAATCTCTGCTGGCCTTGCCGCCTCTCTCATTCGTATTATACACATGAGGTGAGCTTGAAATCTTCACGGTGCATCGCCCGTGACCGAGGTTCCATCTGAGCTACGAGCGTGCGCAATTGCGGACTGCTCTCTCACCCTCTTAAAGCACAGCGAATGCATAGAGCACATAAAAAAAAATTCCAACATGAGCTGTATTGGCAGTTTCATAATCACCTCATACAGAGAAATTGAAAAGCTTATTCGGCAAATATGGTTTCAGACGTGTCAAAAAAGAGGAGAAATGGTGAAAGTGAAGGAGCCTTTCAGGCTTTGGTAAGGCACCGTGTCGTGTAATCATTGTCACATGGTTGTTCACATGAAGACTCCCACTAGGTTAATTTATCTCATCTCGGGTCCTACGCAGCTTCCGTACTGTGATAATAATGTTAATGTACCTTACTAATATAACAGTAGCCCTGAGGAGGACTTTGTTTATCTTATGACTTGGTTTGTTTATTACCATGGTGACAATTAACTGTAGCGTATGCTAACTTATGTTACTTGTAAAAGATGAAGATAACATTTTGGGACAAAAACATGTTGTTTTTGATGATGATCCATTCCTACGGTGGTGACCGTGGTCTCTAACTAACCTACCTTCATGAAGTAGTCAAGTTATAACTACAGGAAATAGTACGAAAGTGTTGTACGGGCCAGATGAGTTTGCCATTTGAAGTTGCAAATTGCTTCCCCCGGATGGCAGTAGCGCACCATCCCACTCCCACAATCGGCCCGGCCGCCTTCTGCATCCGTCTAATTCCTGGTGTCAATGGGTCAGGTTTAACGGATTTCCAGAAACGATGCTCAAATGGAGACACAAAGAAGTCATTTTTTTGGGGAGGCTGGAATGTGGTGACCAGCGCCTTCCGCATGGGCCTCTCGGCCTTTCCACAACAAAATGTTGTTTCGCCTGATATCCCCCCATCTTCGCTTGGGGGCACGGTCTGATTTCATAAGCTGACTGTGAACACTTTGTTCCCGAAGTTTCAAAATTAAGCAGAATGTGATAAACTCATATATCTTGTCGGTTACGTTTGCTCCAGTCGTCTTGTTTTGCATCTGTCCTCTTTTCGGATCACGGGTGGGCGGCAGTTGACTTTAGGCAATGAGGCGGGCTACACACTTGACTGGTGCTGGACAATTGCCGAGCACATCTAGACAAACAACTTTTACACTCATATCCACACGTGTTTTTGCAGAAGGCCTTGAAAAAAAAAAGATTGCATATGAACCCGCCATGCAGTTATATTAGTTTAAAAATTGCTCAGCCTTACTTGCTTGGCAGTCACAGCGAAAAATCGGTTGAACAATGGCTCGTGTCACTTGTATCTCAAGGCACTGCTATACCCTTGTTTTCCAGGTCATCTCTGAGTGGATGGTCAGTCGGGAGCCAGGAAGCGGCCCTACAGGATGTGGACTACATCAGCTTCCTGTTCTCCACCCTGACGGGCTTCTCATGCGAGCAGCTAGCCTCCCTGCAGGAGGCCGGCGACACCAGAGCGCCGCTCCCCTCGCCTCTGTCGCCCCTGAGGCTTCACCGCACCCCGCCGGACCACTTCACGCACCACTGGGACGTCGTGGAGGTACGGCGCGCAATACGAGTCCCCTCTTATCGTAACCATTACACGTAGAATTGAACTTAGGAGTGAACATTGTTTGGTCAAATTGAAAAACATATTCTGGACAGACGTAGGCCAAGAGTGGCGCACGGAGGCTCAGAGCAAGAAGTTTTATCTCGACGCACAGGTTGGAGATGCGTAGTTATCGGCCACCGTGGATATGTGCTCGCACTAATGAGAGCCGGTGGCGTGATGGGAATGTGACATTTCCGCACTAAAATTACAGTTAACGTAGCCATGCCCTGGGGCAGGTGTGTGTGTGTGTGTGTGTGTGTGTGTGTGTGTAAGAGCAACTAGGGGGTGGAACGCCTTCTAATCCCTAATTCAGCGCCTCAATTAAGGCCTCAGATCCTGCCTCTCTCATTTGCCTGTCTAAGTCAATCACAGCCAAGTGGAGGTACAGAGGAGGGACCGGGGGTGCGTCGGAGGGACAGCACGAAGGGGTGGACGGTGTCAGCGCTGGCGCGGCTGATGGCGCGGACTCGTTTCTAATGACGGGGGGGTGCAGCGCTATGACAAATGCTGCCGTACGCGCTCGCTCGTGCAGGTGGTGAATTGAGAAATTGGATTAGGTTGGAAGAAAATGAGAAAAAAAGCTGATAAAGTATTCTGGTTCCAGCACACACAAAAAAGAAAAAAGTTTTACTTCCTTCATTTATTCTTAATAGAAATATCCTAGTGGACTGGTGCATCCATTAGAATTTGTAGGTTGTAGAAAAGGTTCATTGATTTAATTAGTTCAATTGCATGAATAATATGCAGATTCATGAAACCCCATGAAAATATTTTTCAGACGTCCAATTTTATAAATAGTTCTTTGTCCTATCAAATTTCTCACGATGGTAGTTTTTTTTTTTTTTTTTGGTACAATTATTGTATATACACTTTTGGACGCTTATGTCATCAACTGTGTAATTGAAACGCAAGTTGACATTGATTCAGATGAGATAAAGGAGTAATCGAAAATAAAATAAAGCATTTTAAATAAAATGACTGTATAGAAATGATTACCATAATAAATGATAGGTTCATTTGTGGCTCTTGGTCTATCCTTCTATAATGAATGCATTTTAAAAGATGACTAATTTTCACAGTGGCCATGTGATAAGAAGTCAAACTTTGAAAATTCCCCGTTGTATAACGGTCAAAGTAGATTGTGCCATTTCACCATTTTGGGTACTTTTTGGCACATTTTTTGGACTATAAATCTTGTACTGCTGGAAGCTTTAATGATAACCAGTAAGAACGCTCCGCTCCTTTCTCGGCAATGGTTCACATGTTTGGAAGCCACTAAGAAATGTTTTCAAGAAAATCAGTGTTTTGACTGTGTTCCTGTAATTTTATGTTACTGTAGTTGCAAACAAATTGCTAAACTAAAAACTAAAACAAAAAAAAAAAAAGACATTTCTAAGTGACCCTAAACATTTAAAGTGTGGTGTATGTTTTCCCGTTGGATAATCGATTTAATGACTGTAAAAGGTGTGATGGCAGAGATGGTCGGTGGTGGGGTGGGTGGGGGGGGAGTGTTGCGCTAAGTATGCATTCACATTGATGTCAATGTTATTCTTTTTCAGGAAGTGTGCCAGCGTCTGGAAACTCTGGGTTCAAACGCTCAGTGCTTTGAAATTTTACAAAATGGCATCTTTGAATACATGGTGAGGAACAAAACAAGTCTGTGTTGATTTCCGCACATTTAAAGCCACACACACACACACACACACACACACACACACACAGACACACACACACACACACAGCAATGCCACCGGGCAATGCCACCGGACGCTGCTGAGCAATTCAGTTGCGCAAGCAGTGTGAGGGGTTCCACAAATAGTTTATACGATTAATCCTCTAGTCAGCTCTGGGCAAAAAAAAAAAAAAAGAATATCTATCAAAAGACCAGTGCAAAAATATCATTTTGTCTGATTATGTTGACATTTGAGTAAGGTCAACAGTCATTTTATTCTAGTAAATGACTGACAACAAAAATCCCAAATTGCAAATAGAAATACGGTGGCGCCTTGAGATACAAGTTTAATTTGTTCCATGATTATATTTGAACCTCGAAACAAAATGCCATGAATTGGTTCGAGTCATAAACAACAACAACAACGTGTTTGTTAAATAAGAAAAATAGCACTCAATAAAGTTGTACTTGATAAAAACAAATAGCATATATAGCAGGAATAGGGACCGGGTCGGCTTACTCGTAGTGAAAACTAAAATGTGTGTTGGGGTGGGGGTAAATATTGAGAGGGGGGGCAATGAAAATGTGAATCTGCAGGTGCAGAACCGCAAGTATAAGGGGTCCGCTGTATTGACATAATTAAATCGTGTTAAAAAAACTGAACAGTTTTTGCCACATTTGCCTCATTTCAATGGTATTGTACCGCTCCTTTTGATGTGTGTGCCGTGGTCACTTGGGGGCAGGACTACTATGCTCCTCTGTGTTCATATATCTGTCTCTTAAAGGCAAACACTGTGACACCAGTGCTATTTGTTAGCCCATCTATGGCATTTCCCATTGCATTGTAGCATTGAATTAGTAGACGTTCAGGTCAAGTTATGTGGTTGTTTTAAATACTCAACATGTAATTCTCTTCGTTTTATGTTTCACAGTTTTCATGCGTCTTGGTCTTTTCACATCGTCTCTCACATTGCCGTTTGGTGACTTTGTTTTTAAACTCCCGATGCAAACATTGAAGCTGCTCAGCTTTGTTTGATAGTTTGCGACTTTGCATCTTCTTCCTGATCGCAATCCAGGGATTTTTTTCAAAGCAGTTTACACCTGGAGATTGTGATGGCCATGACAAGGTCTTGATCTGGTAGTCCTTTACCTAAACCTTGCATTGTCCCGCTGGAGAACATTTTACTGACAACTCACCGTCCCTTCTCTGTTAAATTGCATTGCGTGTGTTTCAGACCAAGCTGAGAGTGGTGCCTGACAGCATGGCGGCCGGCCTCCTCAAAGCCGTTTCCAGGCTAATGGACCTGTCCCTCCTGCCCATTGAGCCTGTGTTACGCTTGTTGTCCCGCTGCTGCCTAAGCCTTCTGACCCTGCTCGTCACTCAGCAGCAGCAGCAGCAGCAGCAGCAAGACCAGCACAAATGGTCCTGCGCCTCACAAGCCTCTCATTCGCCGTCTTCATGCGATGCAAACAAATCACGCCCTTAACACGTTTGGGTCTGAATCACAGGGAGGCCATTTGGGGCGTGTGCGTGGCGTCGCTGGGCACTGTGCCCCGCCTGCTGAGGATGGTTCTGCAGCTGCGTGTGGCGGATCTGAGCCAGGAGGAGCTGCCCCAGCTGGGACAGATTTTGTATATGCTGATGCAGCACACGCCGCTGCATAACCAGCTCATAGCCAACACCAGTCTGCTGCAAGAGCTCATCCAGCATCTCACGGTAAAAACATGCGTGGCCGCGACGGGAGGTCAGAAATGGTACCTGTGTGACTCGACGGTCTGAACTCATTCACTCCCAAAGACGTTTTTAAACGTCTTTTCAGACTTGGTCCAGAATTGGCTGGTACTGAATGAGTTAAGTGGTTCCAACTAGATACAGTATATGTGCAAGGGTGGAGAGACAGATAGGAAGATGCTTACCACATGAAGAAAACAAACAAATAGGTAAACACGTAAATAGTGAAGAGGTGAGGGTTCACCGTGGTGGATTTGTGGGGGTGGGGTGGGGAAAGGGGAACCTGAATCCATCCTCCCAATTTGAACCCTTTTTAATAGTAGTTTATAGTTGTGTGTTTTTCCATGCACAAGTTTGACCCATCCATGCTGTGTGTTGCAGAGGTACTCTCGCGGTGCGACAAGGGAGCAGTGGCTGACTGACCTGCTCTACAGCTACAGCGTCACCGTGGCCCACGGCACGTCATCTCAACGTGGAAACCTTCGAGACGTCTACTGATGGGAGGCACACACGCACGCTCACATTGTTCTCCAACATGCAGTCGCTCTGACGCACATATAAACACTTACAAGACCGCAATAGTGACTATGCTTTGTACTCACAACTTAACACGAACACAGTTGGGTCAATCTGTGCTGTTTTTTTTTTTTTTTTTTGTTAACTGCAGCAATGAACTCCTCACTTTTTTTTTTTTTTTTAAAGAGCTTCACCGTGCTTTCGCCTGCCTCTTGTTTTGGTGGAAATATCGTGTTGTGTTGTGTGTGTGTGTGTGTGTGTGTAATTGGGGGGAAAAAAAATAAAACATTTCCACAGCATGACGTGTCCACTGTTGTTTGTATTTATTATAAGATTAAATCAGAAGATGACCCTTCAAGCATCGATCAAAACAATCAGCCAAATGGCCAATGTTTGCCAATTTGTTTTTACCTTTATGTACTTGAATCATTTCCATACGTAAACACATTTTTACATATACACAACAAATTTAGGAAAAGCTAGATTTGAATTCAGAATTCAGGAAAATAGTTTGTTCACCTCATTTCTTCCATTAAAAAAAAATAAAAAATGAGGGGGCGAGGGTGGTAACAAGAAAATGCTTCAAAAAATAATTTGAGTGCAGATTTCAGGAAGAAATATGACGTTGAGGTTTTGCTAAAGCGAGCATATAAATGAGGTGGCACCTGTGGTACTTGTGTTTTTAATGTAAACGGACCCAGGAATGGACCCGACATATTTTTAGATTTCGTTTGTGTGTGTGTGTGTGTGTGTGTGTGTGTGTGTTTCTGCAGGTGGGCTGAGTTCATGAGTGGCTGTTGATAGACTGGCTCATTCTCCGCAACACGAGGAAAGGTTATCTCAGTGTGTGAGTGAGAGTCACGCACGCGCGCATGTGCGCACATGTGTTTGTCTCACAATGGATGAAAGGTTATCTTTTACACTCGTCACTTCGGTAGACTTAACCCCCGCCCCGTGAGGTCATGGCTGTGATATCATACGGCTTAATTTTAGAAGCCGACAATGTGTGCAGTAATTCCGGGGAAGTAAGGGCTGCCAGCCAACTGAGAAAACATTAAAAAAAAAAGTACTGAGGTGCACGCGGGTGTGCGTCACCGCTTTCCTCGATGGCCTCGACCCTGGCTGGAGCTTTGCGGCCTCAGGTGGTAGGAGAACTGCCTGGCTTGATTCACCGCATCAGTCAGGTGCACGTAGTCCAACCCGCTCACTAGAGTCACACAGATATCAGGATTTTGTTTGAAATTTCAGGGACTGAATCTACATTTTGTCCTTCAGCTCCTTGTTAGAGAACAACAAACTGTGCAAAAAAATACTGAAACAGTGAATCGTTGGGCATTCAAAAGTCTCGGGGTCAACCTGTAAATGTGATCCTGCATTTTAGAGTCATCCTGAAATCTCACTCCAAAGCCCCAAATCCCTTACGGTTTAGTGAGTATTGCATGCTTACTCTCACCAAAAGTATTCCAAAGGTTAGTTGAGTGACTTACATTGGCTCTGCGTGCGTAAAGGCACATTCAGGAGCAGCTGAGACCCCCGGAATGAAGGATGTCCTCGTACGGCCAAGGAGTTTCCTAGAAAGCAAGTAAAAACATCACCATCTTCACTGTAAAACACAGGTGGGCAAACACAGAGTATTACATGTCGTGTTACAAGAACCACATCACTTTCCTTCAACTTTAACTCAGTCAGTACCAGCCAATTCTGGACCAAGTCTGAAAAGACGTTTAAAAACGTCTTTGGGAGTGAATGAGTTCAGGACTGCGCCGTTGTGAATTACTGCTTTATGTTATCAAGAGTACGTACTGTAATATTTTGTACATTCATTTCTTTCTCGAAAATTGTTTCACAGAAATGTATCTATCAAGAGTTTTTTTTCCCTTGAAATATATAATAATTGAAATTTAAGTGCTCTAAATGCGATAAAAACATTGCCTGGACGGCATTTAACCATTTTAGGTACATCGGTTACGACGGTGGACAGCTTATCAGGTTATCAGGTAACGGGTTATTATTATTTGGGCACGAAAGGGTTAAATAGGGGATTTCACTTATTGCGGGCCCGAGGGTTATTGTACTTTAGTTTCTGCAACGCCAAAATGTAATTCTAATGGCTTCGTAATTACCTGGGCGGCATAAAAATGTTTAAAGGTGCATATCATAATTGTGTTATCATTCAAACCCTGCTGAGATGAAATCATATTATTAGAAGCCTGGCAGATATGAAATTACAGGGAGGCTATTTGATAAAGGTGTAACGCGATTATGATAGCCAGTGCCAAACCAGTCTAGAGTTGTATGTCAAATGTCCGTCGGATTCTTTGCGGCATGGGTGTGGATGTGTGTGTTGCGGGTGTGTGTGCGTGTGTGTGTGTTCAGCGGATCTCTCTACACTGTTGACATTCCCCCTGACAGCTCTGAACTTTTCACGATGCCACGACTGTCAGAGCGACGGCGGAGGAGGAGGGGAGAGGTGAGGTGAGAACGGCGAGTGGAGGGGGGGAGCCACGTCACGAGGTTGGGTGAGAACATTGAGATGTGTCCATCTTTCTATCCGTTTGTCCACCAGCATGCTTGAGAGCAGCAAGGTTCCTGCCTGTTCTCCAATCATCACCTGCTCTTGTGTGATGAAGGTCAAGCCTGTCTGAGGGGAGGACGAAAGGTTCTCAACAGACAGCTGGGTCAGTGTGTGGACACAAGCGCCGCCCGAGACATTAACACGGGTCATTGTAGTCAATTACAGAGTGTTCCACACCACTATGACAGCCAGACTGGTTTGGATAGCTTCTTGCACAAATTAGGTTCTTGGTACTGATAAAAAAATGTCTGCCATGAAGGGCCAATTTATTAGTGGAATTTAAGAACTGATATCTAGCCATGATCAGTGTTTTTTCTTTTTGATAATAATCAAAATTACTGGGAATAGAATTAAGATTAAGCATGTCAAATTGTACCAAAAGTATGATGGAATCAGATATATTTTGTCGTGCTTGTGTTGTAACCTCAGGAATTCATGGAAATTTTAACGACCTGTCTGCCACCCACACAAAATGGCTCCGTGACCCACTTTAGGGTCCCGACCCACCAGTTGAGAATTGCTGCTTGAGGTATGTGACATTTAAGTCAAAGGGTATTTTTTATTTTTTTCCCCGTGACTTCTACATTTGAAAAACCACATGAGATGACTGTTGTTGTCAACTACGGCAAATTTGAAGGATTCAAAATTATTACAAAGCATCTAAAGCGAGGCTTCAACTTTGTGAAAAATAAAATAGTTCTCCATCAAATACAACTACAAAAAAAGAGATACTTGATCGAGCTTCTTTCTTATGCCTGAACATTTGATCGATAATTATATCCATTGGATATATGGCTGGACTATATTCCACTGGGTCGTTGGGGGGATTTTTCCACGCCTTGACAACGAGGCGCTCTAAAGCAGGATAGATAGTGATCTCAATGCATGTCACAATTGCACTGCATCATCGGAGGTGCTCAAGATCTCATATAGTTGGGCTCAAACGTATCATCATGATGCAGTACAGGGGTACCCTGCTGCAACCTGCAACCACGATTACAAACATTTGATGCAGCTCTTACCATAAATGTTTTGGAGCACCGACGTCTTAGTAGTGGCTGGAGGTTTTGCAAGAGGAGCTCGCATCTCTGTCCGTCTCTTCTCGGTGTGGGCGTGGTTTAAAACACTTAACTCCACCCCCTTGCAGGCCTTGCCTTCACTGTGTCTGCGTGTGAGGAGCCTACGGACAACACGTGTGTTAGATCAAACAACAAAGTCTTTTTTTATGGGCAGCACATTCACTCTAGAGATTAAATGAAAACAAAGGGGCTGTGGGATGGCCTTGTGCTGGTAGCTATTAAGGGCATTTGTGGGCCAAGTACGACTTGCAGCTCGTTCCTCTGCTTAGAATAAAATACAAAGTCTTTACTGTCATTGTATGATGCAGATACCACAAAAGTGTGCACACAATTATTTGCTAATTCTTTTCGACCTACTTTTTATATTCAGTTGAATACACTACAGAGACACCATATTTAATGTCCAAACTGATAACATTTATTGTTTTTTTGTTTTTTTTCACAAATATTTACTCATTTTGAATTTGATGCCTGTAAAATGTTTCAAAAAAGCTGAAACATTGGCATGCTCACCATTGTTTTACTACCCCTTTCCTTCGAACAAAACTCAAAGCATTTGGAAACTGAGAATACTCAATGTTGAAGCTTCGTAGGTGGACTTCTTGACCTTCTCAGCTTGATGTACAATTTTAGTTGCTCAACAGTCCAGGGTCTCTGTTGTCGTATTTTGCACTTTATAATGTATTTTCAATGGGAGGCATGTCTGGACTGCTGGCAGGCATGTGACTATGTCTGTATTGTAGTGTGTTCCTAGGAGCATCATGTTGGTAACATCTGCCTTTGAGCAACATGGCTGAACAATGAAAGATTAAAACAAGAGCTTGCGCATCCTTTGCCGGCGACTCCTACAAATTCGCCACTCACCTTCTCCATGCTCGCTGGATGACCCTGGCTGCTTCGTGCTTCCTCCTGCGCTGCTCTCTGTCGTGTCCTTTTAGGGCGCTTGTGACGGCGTGATGTTTTCTCAAAGGGCTTCTCGTGTGCAAAGAGGCTCCGGCAAAGTGAGCGGGATCTTTGGCCTTGTGGTGTCTGTTCTTCAGGGAATCAGTCTTTCTCGGCGGTACGGCGGCTGTTTGGTCTGCATCCAAGACGACCGTGTAAGGGGTGCTTGTGAACGAGGTGGGTCTTTGCTCCTTGACTTTACGTGTGAAGGAGTGCCTGGATGATCCTGAGCTGCTCGGAGAAAGCGGGTCCTTCAGCCTGGTAGTCGTGTCGCATGTCATGTGACTTTCAGGGCTTGGAGTGTCAGGTGGATTAGCAGCTTTGCTCCTTGTGGATCTGCTCCGATGGCCTAGTGGAGATAATACTGGACGTTGATTTAATATCCAACCAGTCCTCATTAGGTTTGCGGGAGATGAAGGTTATCACGGCTGACTTTTGGGTGAAATACAACCAGGGCTGATTGCCAGTCAGGCGCAGGGCAAATATAGAAAGAAACCATCATTCACAATCACATTCAGATTGACACCATTTCCATTGCTTTTTAAAAAACTGACAATTATTCCAAACCCTCTTCACGTCTTGGACAATTTTAAGGTAACACATTCTTTTGCACCATTCTAAGAGATTGTGGTCGCTTGGAGTATAATAGTGACTATCAACTGCCCCACATTTTCCTATTTTAGTTTTGACCTACCTTTTTGTAGACGTTAAGAACAATAAAGAAATTAAATTGGCAAAAAAACAAACCAAAAAAACCTGCATTTGAAATGATATCACTGGCATCTTTGCACCTCAAAAATCAGCACTCTTCAGGAGATCTCAGAAAAAAATGAATCGCTCCTTATATTACACAAGCACACGCACGCGCGCACACACACACACACACACACACACACACACACACACACACACACACACACACACACACACACACACACACATTTATTATTCTTTGAGGCATTTTAATTCAGAGGCTCTTCAGCGAATGTGGAGCTAATTATGAACAGCTCCAAATAGTCTATTGTTGGCATAAAACCTTCGGCCTTCTGCTAGATAAAACAAAAAAAACAATGTCTCAAAGTCTACCAGAACCTCTGAATTTTATTTGGAGTATCTAGGTACTGTATGTTAATGTCATCGGTGAATTCATTTGCAAATACCACAAAGGAAGGTCTGCGCTGAGAATTATTTCACTCTACCTTTGTGTCTCTCCTCTCTGTCCCTCCGTTCAGGTTTAGTTGCTTTCTTTGTCTCCACCACTGAGTCTTTCACGGATAAATCTGCCACTCGGTTCACCAAGGAGAGTTTCTCCTGCTCACTCGTCTCTGAAGACAATTTTCGTTCCTCGGCCGCGGCCACCGAGATTTGCTGCACGGCTTCTCTCCGCCGCAGTTCCTCCTCTCGCTTCCTGGACACAAGCAAAAGAAGTGGCAGCAAATGTTGTCAATATTTTGGGCTTAGACTGATGTGATGTGCATTGTTTTCAGAATTGAAATAATTTAAATGTGCATCTCAGTTAAACTATGATTCCCAGCCACTGTGTGCTATGGGAAATCTGATAAAAAAATTAGCCATTAAAAAAAACAAACAAACAAAAAAAAATTTTTGTTTTGTAATGACTGTAAAACTCTGTGATTCTGTATTTTATATATGTATGACTATTCTATAAGGATGTGAAGCACTTTGGGAAAGGTGCATATTATTTTGACTTATTCATTGGTCCATAAATCATGACTTATTTACAACAAATCAAGTATCTTTGTTCAGCTACAGCCGCGTTTATATGGAGACTGCTTTGTAATTCTGATCGAAATCATTCCGATTGAAGATCTTTGGTCAACTCTTAATGTGACGTGATGTAGCCGGATGCCAGAATTTACATGCTCTACTACATTTAATCTGAACAGCCGATTTACAGGCATGTGACATGCGCAATCTGAGTTTTCTAATGTAAAATATGTGCCTTGGCTCAACAAAGGTTGGAAAACACTCTCGTCGAGAACAAATGTGAGACGTGTGAGTAAATGACAAAGGATCAAAAGGAGCACGTCAGGAGAAAGACGTATGCGTGTGCAAGGTTGACAGAGAGAAAGACGGATACGAGGAAAGTGCGGCAACAAAGAATGTCAAAGGTGTCCCTGTGACGACCAAACAAACAGGGCTAGACAAGGACAGATGTATAGCTGAGTGTTGTTTGTTCGTCTCTCACTTGGCGGCATCCTTGCGTAGCTGCTCGTGCCTCATGAGGAGCTGCTTCCTCTCCCTGAAAGCCTTGCGGACCGTGTAGCCCTTGTAGATGGCCTGAATGGAGGCGGCGGCTATGTCCTGGATGGCGGCGATGGACAGAGCGCCGTGCTCCAGCATGAACTGGGTCACCTCGCTGTGGCCCCCCAGCAACGCATAGTCCAGCGGTGTGTACCTGCGTGTGAACGCCATTGTCACTCACACAGCCTTTTGAAGGTCTCCTTACCTTTGTGACCGCTACAGCTCATCGTCATAATCATCATCAAAGCCTCACCTCTCCTCTGTGTGCTCCATGTGGTTAGGAAAGGCGCTGTAGCCCAGCAGCAACTTCACGGCATCCAGGTAGCCATTGTTGCACGACCAGTGGAGAGCAGTCCGCCCCTGTGGAAACAAGGTCATACCCGTGGTAATTTTTAAATGAAAAAAAAAAAAAAAAATGGAGGGGTGCCAACCACTTACTGCAAGTAGGCTGTATCCAGTCCGTGTCTGACAACTACTCTGCTAACTTTAAAACCACCAAGGCACATGTCTTACATGATTAGAAAAATGTCTCAAAAGCAAATAGAATGGAAGAAATGTGTGAATAATTGACGCAGCCCCTAAGAAAGGTTTCTAATTGCATATTGATGCCACAAAATGGCATAAAGCACTACATGAAGCTCCTCAACTCGCTTTAACATAGAGTGCATATAAAAATTCGACACAGCCCCGTTCAAATGTCAGGTTTTCATGGTATATAAAAAATGACCAAGAGAAATCATTTCCCATATTTTTCCACCATGAACGAGAGCTACAATTTGGACAACTCTTTACAAGAGCAGGAGTTAAAAATAAACGGACATTAGGTGGCTGCATAAGTGTGGACGCCCTCATAGAACTGGGAACGGGTTTGTATTCGGAAATCAATCAATTTAAACTTGTGATAAATGGGAGTCAGGAGACACCTACACCATTTTAAATGTCCCGGATTCACCCCAAATTAAGTTCTGTTGGTTTTGTAGGCTTTCTAGCAGAAGCCTGAAGGTTTTGTGCTAATAGTGCCTGCCCAAAGCATCACCATGCTTCACTGTAGGTATGGTGATGAGCATATATTTGAGCCAAACAAAGCTTTTGGAATTTCTGCAAAAAAAAAGTCCAACCTTAGTTTCAATGGACCATAAAATTTCCCAAACACATGTGGGAGAACAATAATACACTGGATAATGATATGCATGCATGGCAGCGGATTTCTACCTCCTTGTCCTGTATGTTTGGATCAGCGTGTTTCTCCATCAGGACAGCCATGCATGTGATGTAGCCACCATAGGCAGCACACTGCAGTGGAGTCCGTTTTGCTTGGTCCTGCCAGACAGATTGGAATCATAAAGCTCTTTGAAAGCTGTAATAATGAGTTGATTTTAAATGATTATTAAAAGGCATTGTATATCAAGTTAATGTTAAAATAATGTTACATACTAACAGTTCTCCATTAGGTACACTTGCACATGAGTAATAAGATCCAGTACAAGAGCATCACCGCCTCTTTCTTAACAACAAAAATAGTGGTCACAGGATCAAAGTAAGAAGACTACCACACTATTTTGGTGATCTTATTTTGAAACTACATGAGATGAGACATATGTTATAAATAGCTCTCAGTATGATGCAGCGCAGTAAACCACAACCACAATAATAAACATAGGGTGCAAGTGCCAATAAAAAGCATAATTATGTTTGTAAAGGCCAGCCTTTTGTTTCAGATTGGATCTCATTACCTAGTGAACTTGCAATGAATGCAGCACGTGTACAATGTATACTCTCACCACAGGTTGCCGGAGGACTGTAGGGAGTGGTAAGACAATATTAGATATTTTTTTGCCTTCTAAGCTAGCTAAAACCAAAATTAATTTGAAATATAGTCCTAATTTAAAATGCTTCTTGTAAGATAAAACCAGACACTTGGAATTTGTGGTCCATCCTTTCGGTGCTCTATCACCACGAGGTGCTTCAGAGCTCACCTGTACATTGGGGCTGATTCCGTTCTCCATTAAGATCTGGCACACCTCAGCGTTCCCTCCCAAAGCTGCCCAGTGGAGTGCAGTGTGACCGTCCACGTCCACGAGGTCCACACGTGCGGCGCCTTTATTCAACACAGTAAGCAGCTACATATCTGACACACAACTACAGAGAACATAAATAGCATTGGAACATGGCAAAAAGATTTCTGGAAGAGATTGCTGCTACCTTTGACACCCACCTTTGATGAGCGTGAGGATGACGTCCCTCTGTCCCATCTCGCAGGCACGAAACAGCGGCGTGTGCTTCATTACATCCAGAGAGTCCACCATGGCTCCCCTCTCCAACAGCAATTTGACAGTGCTAACATGGCCTGACAGGGAGGCTGCATGTAGCGCTGTTTGGACAATAGCGACACAAACATGAAGGCAACTAGCCAAATGGACGCCACGCGCCTCACTAAAATGCGGCTGAAGTTCACCCGCGACAAGCCACAACATTATGACTACTTGCTTAATAAAACGGTAATGGCAAGAGCCTGTATCCAATTTTCTGCCTTTAGAATGAAACCATTGCTGAGTTTTGACAGTCATGAATTAACAATTGGTTTATTATTGTGGTTGTATTTTGAAGCGGTGTACAACTGTACATGGCCCGTCTGGGATGCAAGAACTCAATTGCTGCTATTCTCTGGGCTGTGCAAAACAAAACAAAAAAAAAAAAAGCTGAGAAGTGATCAATTTATCAGATACAAGCAATACAAGGAGATCATTACCCCCCGCCCCCACCCATCAACAAATAAACATTCTCATCCAAAATTCAAGGAAGTGACGTGGTTACTAGGCAGCCATGCTGTCCTTCACGCTGTCTAGCTTGCAAATGCATACATAAACAATGATAGCCAGACTGGACATTGATTATACATCCAAGAGGCCCCTTCAGCATCAGGGCTGTGGTGACGTGTCACGAGTGTGTTCATGTGTGAGCATGCAAGAGGACAGTGCTGGCAGTCTTCATGGCAAACTCTCACTAATTTTCCTGACACTATAAGCTTCCCTCTCTGGCTCATCTTCTGGGAAATCGCCTTATGACCGAGCCTCGCTTTTGAGGAGCCGCACACGGCACATTTGACAAGCAAAGCCAACATCGTGGATGCTGCGTAAAGTATGTTAAAAATCATTTACGGCATATAAATATCCTATTCCAATGTAGTTGGGACGTTGCGTTAAATATAAATAAAAAACGAATGCAATGATTTGCAAATCGTGTTCAACCTAAATTTAATTGGATACACTGTATTCTGTTTTTATTTATGTTTAACACAACGTCCCATCTTCATTGGAATTGGGATTATACAAGCACACATCGCCCGGAGCTCATCTCAGTTTAGTGGCACTCACCGGTGCCGCCATACTTGTCGGCCATGTTGATGTCAATGTGAGGCGTGTGGGCTAACATGGTGCGGATGACATCATCGCTGCCCTTGCCCGCGGCCCACATGAAGGCCGTCCTGCCCTCCAGGTCAGGCTCATCTTTCACTGATGGGTGAGAAAGAAACACACCTACTGTCTCCTATTCACACACACACACACACACACACACACACACACACACACACACACACACACACACACACACACACACAAAGAAAAAAAAAGAAAAAAGGTTGTGCAGTGATTTATCTGAAAGAGTTTTCAATGAGAAAATCACAACTTCATGGATTGGATGGCGATGATGAAAGATGATTTCCACTGAGGAGGGGGAAAGCCTCAACTAAACTCAAATGGCAAAAAGAGATCACAAATTCCACTAAAACAAGTGACCAAGTGACTGAGTGCCACATTGGCACAATAGAGATCAGCATTCTGGGATAGCAGGATTAGTCCGTGAATTGAAACCTGAATTCTTCTTATCAGCATTTTTACCCAGATTGGCACTTAAACGTAGTTTGGATTTTCATGGATTTTCCTGCTTTGCACATGTGCTACCTTTCTACGCAATGTCAGAGAAATGTGTTAAGTGTGCACTTGAAACGCTGAAAAGAAACACTCGAAAACAAAGGTCATAAGTTCATCAAAACTGAAGAAACCAAACACATTGAATGTGAAGGTATTCTGAATAAAACTCAACCCTGTGTTTCAAGGGGTCAGTTTTCAGATCCACGCCTGTTACAAAATCGCGCATTTCTCAAGTTGCTGAAAAAAACACTTGAGCTCTCGAAAACAAACACACAGTCTTACACACAATCTTACACCCAATCTCCCCCCCCCCCCACACACACAAAGACTGGGGATGTTGGCCCATTCTCAAAATAGCAAGAAAATGCGTTTTTTTGAGGGTCGATTTTGGTCTGTTTTGTCAGGCAGGAGCCTGTCACAGAAAACTGAATTTTTCAAGTGGCTAAAAAAAAAAATAAATAAATAACACTTGTTGGTCCCCAAGCACTGGGAAACTTCCTGACTACAGATAACTTGATGTTAAATGCTTTTTAATCTGCTTTAGAACTTTCTGTACTCAGGTTTTACTACATGTTAGCATCAAACCTATTTCAGTTGGGTTCAGCAGATGAACGCCTGCCAACACAGGTCAATTGAATTTAGAGCAAATAAATTTGATCAATACCAAAATAAAGCCATCCAGACAAGTCCTATAATCCCTTTTAATTTCAAAAATATATTTTATTCATTAATTGGTTTGTTGTGCGCGCGTGACTCACAGCATTGTTGCTCTGTGCTCCGTAATGCAAAGGTGTCGCTCCCTGGCTGTCGGAGGGAATAGTGCCTGATGTGTTCCTCTCCAGCAGCAGGTGGACAATTCTGGCATGGCCTGTAAACACGTTAAAATCCAGAAAATGCAGAGTTCACGTACCTCGTGCTCAACTTCCACTTCACACTATTTATTTTACTACTACTAGCAGGCAACCTCAATGTGTCTTATGGTTTATAATTGAATTCCCCACAAAATGTATGCATGGCATGATATTTGAAAGGAGGGGATTGAGACATCAGCGGGAAAATGTGACATAAACAAACCAACTGAAAGTTATTTAACAAATAACATTTTTGTTATGCAACTGGTTCAGGGGGTTGTGTGTGTTTTTGCACTGATCGGCTAGGATCGACTCCAGCTCCCTCCCCCTCCCAGGAGTAGTCGAGAAAATGAATGGATGGATGACGTTACATTAACTGTCATCATTTTTTTGCGATCGACATTTTCTTGACATCAAGCAAATGCTGCTATTTTATCTGGTGTTCACTTTCATACATTTTATACAGCAGCCTCGCTTTAGTTGATGGCTTTAATTTCTATGTCATACATAATCACTGCCAATCACTGTGACCTACAAACCCCAAAAGCAAAAACTGTGGCTCGTAAGTGACGTATTGCTTTTTAGATGGTACGTCACACCAAATTAAACCGGCAAGCCACAATGATGGAAGGACAAGAAAAGGCAGTCGAAGCCGTAAGGAGTCGTGTGGGATGTGCGTCAGTTTACCGAGCAGGGCGGCCCAATGCAGCGGTGTCCTGAAGAGATTATCGTAAGCGGTCACATTGCAGCCCTGGTAGGACGTCAGCACCTCCACCACTGCCTCGTTACCGTCGGCGACAGCAAAGTGCAAGGGTGTCCGACCTTCGTAGTCCTGCCAGTTCAGCAGGGACTCCGTGGGAGCCGCTTCCTGCACACGCGCAGGACATCGATGAGTGGATTTAAACGAACCAATTTATTCATAGTGGGCAAGCAGGCTTGATTAATACGAGGCTTTGAAAGATATAGTTTCAACCTTTTTTTTCCTTGGCGTGTTCCATAACACTTTCACAAAAGGAACTGAAAATTCTTCCAATTTACCTCGATTTCAGAGCAAGCCACCAGAAACTTTGGAATGGGTTTTCCAAAGCACTGTCCTCAGGCCACTTGAACTTTGCGGACTACGCTTAAAAGCCCCATGCTGGCTGTACCGCAAAAGTCAGCGGACAGGATAGACACCCAGTACGTTCCAGAAGTTTGTTAATGGCTACAACAGGCCTGGAAATCAAGGACGCCCAAAGCAGTGGTTTTTATCTGATGGTTGAAGACACGAGAGCGGGTCGAGGACTTATTATGAAGAGGTAGTAAAAAGTTGCCTCACTATACGACTATACAGACGGATAATATGGTTAAGAATGGTATGCAATTAACTGCAGTCGTTTCTCGCGGGGAATAATATAGAGAAGAGATTGTCATGCGGTTCGAGCAGGCATGCTCAGTTAGTGGTGCATTTCTGGCCGACAAATGTTATCCATACTAATATGTGCTATAAGTATGACTTCACTCCGTCAGCCTAGGTTAGTGATGGAGTACGACACATTCAGACTCGAGAACCCATTTGGAGATGAACTCCATCCTACAATGTGGACCCCGTATACCTTAAAATCTTGAACATGCATCCAATCTTAGACGCTCTCTTTCCATTTAGAAAATAACATTATTTTGACTGAAATTTATTACCTGGGGTGCAATGAGACATTTACTTGTATGCCTCTCTACTTGACCGACTTCACACAAGGTAAAGAACTTTGCTAACTATTCGCAGTACCAAGAAATAGGGAAAATGTTATAGCCGTATTTTGGGCAATTGTGAGATTTATTTGTACCGTATTTAGTCCTGTACATGCATGATCATCTTGAATATCTAAATCATGTACTGTACTCTGAAAGGCACTATAATCAGGTAAGCAGCTATGTTTCAACAATACGTTTTGTTTATTGTTCCTAAAAATAAGTGGGTTCATTGTCTCTTGATGAAAGTGAGTCGCGACTTAGCGACACCAGGAAAATGTGGGTCCTAACGGACATATCAACAAATATTGAAGGGAGCATATTTATAGGCGCCCCAGTGGGCGAGTGGTTAGTGTGTCGACCTCACAGTGCAGAGGTACAATTCCAGCTCTGGCCTCCCTCTGTGGAGTTTGCATGTTATCCCGTGCCTACGTGGTTTTTCTCGGGGTACTCCAGGTTCCTCTCACATTCCAAAAACATGCATGGCAAGTTAATGGAACACTCTAAATTGTCCCGAGGTGTGAGTGTAGGCACGGATGGTTGTTCGTCTCTGTTTGCCCTGCGATTGGCTGGCAACTGGTTCAGGGTGTCCCCCGTCTACTGCCCGAAGGCGGCTGAGATAGACTGCAGCACGCCCCGCGACCCTTATGAGGATTAAGCGGTTCAGAAAATGGTGGTGGTGGTGGTGGCGGCGAATTTGTATAGCGGTGCCTAATGCGCATGCAATTTTGACCATGTCTTTGGCGGAAGAAAAAAAATACACAATACGTCTATCCCGGTGCACTTAATTCTGCGTTCCTGATTGAAACTTTGTAAGACAGCGCAACTTTATGCGTGATGTGTACCAGGATACAGCGGACAGTTTGCGTGGCCCTGGCTTCCTGGCTGTGCGCGGCCCAGTGCAGGGGGATCTTGCCCTCGCTGTCAGGGATGCCGATGTTGGAGTCGTGCTTGATGAGGAGGCGAACGTGCTCCGGCCGGTTATAAAACGCTGACCAATGCAAGGCAGTTTGCTGTGAAGACAGACAAGCAGGACAGATGAAAAAGAAGAAATAGCTATGACGACTTATAGAACAGTGAGGGACATTGTTGGCTTGCGGCTTTGAGCTTTTTCTATTACGCAAATGAAAGTGCTGAGAAGCAACCCAGATAACGTCGAAATGAAAGCTACTGGCTGTCATCTGACATGATGATGCAAATTGGATCATTACAAAACTAACTACTGATGTCACACCTCGGCATCGTAACACAAGGGAGTCTCTGTCCTTGTGGTCACAGATACTTAGGCTTCACTGCGACACGAGCGCGGATGACCTCAAACTCCTCAATGAATTCCATTCGTTATGCGGCTGGATGTTTTTTTCGGACAGACCATGGAAGGGCTCTCTCAGTGTGTGTTTTAAGTATACACAAATTAGGAAAATGGCCTGAAAGTCATAACATCTGAGCGAGATTTCCTGGAAAAAAATGACCTCAAGTTGCAAGGTTAAAACACCATTTTTCATGACAGATCAGCATTACAAGATATCGACTACGGGTTTTAGTTTTTGGGTGCCTTCAAGTGTATGTTTTTGTGACGCAGCGACAAAGCGAATAAGTGGAAAAATGTGATGACAGCCGATAGTCCTGTTAAATAATTGTGACCGTGAGTGCGTGACTGTTTATTGAAACCTCGTAAGTCATGACTTCTGTCTCTTTATTGGTTGTTTTACCTCAGGCGAAAGACTGATTTTTCACAGATGAAATTTATCATGTACGAGTGTCAAGTGCTGATGACTGTTTTAATAAATCCAAAAAAGTACAAACTCCCCTTATAATGATCATCACTTGTACCGGAACTTTATCTTTTGAAATGGATTTTGGTGTACACTGCCGTTGAAAAGTTGAGATATGCATGCTTTAAATGTTCTTAATGACATTTACAGGTTTTTCTCACATTATTTCTTTCCTTCCCTAAAATTTGCTTTTTATTCTTGCAACTTTTTGCCTTTGTTCCTCTGTTCCTACACTCCCCTCCCTCCCCTCTGACCTCTTTCCAGACTTCGTTCCCCTCAGACCTGCTTTTTTCCCTTGTATTTTTTTCTATCCTGACCTCCTTTCTTCCTTCCCCCCCTCAGATCTGCTTTTTATTCATGCATCTCTACATACCTTCGCTGAAACCCACTTTCTTCAGTCACACCTTTAATTCAAGCATGCTAACATCGGGCCCAACATCAATAGTGAGGACATAACTGGAGCAGTGTTTAAGTCTTCACGATATTGCTAAGATACGGCCCATTCTATACATGAGTGACACAGAGACCGCAAGTCATGCTAGTCATGCAGTATTCTAGAATGTTCTACCTGTAGAAATTAGAGCTGCTACTTCTGTAGAAATGTTTAAAATCTCATCTCATGACTTATTTCTACACTCTGTCATTTGGTTTGTACCACACCTAGTATGTAACTATTCGTCCCGCCTCACCCGCTGGGCACCTGAATTTGGCACTGTTTTACTGCCACTTCTCCTCCCTCCTTCACCACCCCTGAGTGAAATGAAGCGGTTGCTGTAAGGATTCAGTTTCGACCAACTGGGACTTGAATAGGACCACTTCTTGGAGGATTCTGCATCGAGAAAGCTGGACAGTTTCTGAGGAGAACCACTTCTCTGGAGGTGTTTGTCGACGTGCGGCGGTTCATTTCATTAAACGGACTCGAATGCCGTTAATGCTAACACTGCACAACATATCATGTGATAAATGCTGACAACTCTGCATCCATTGGAGCCTGGTCATCCTGGAAGGGGGTCGCTTAATCCTTTCTCAAGGGTACTTCCCTTTTGTTTTTCTCCGCGACTGTACCTTGTTCTTGTCCTGTGTGTCGACCTCCCCTGGGCCAATGTGTTTAAGCAGCAACGCGAGGGCTTTTGGAGAAGGGTGTCGTGTGGCAAGGTGCAGCGGGGTCATCTCTTCCAAATCTTTCTGGAGCCAGTTGGCGTGTCGAGACAGCAGCAGCTTGAGGAAACGAACATTTCCCTGCAATGCAAAAATAAATAAATAACCCAACAACTCTGATTTAGGCAATATTCTCCGCATGATATCACAGTGTTCTCATTAGCAATAGTGGTGAACCAACACTGGTGACATGCACACCCAGGCCCAATCACAAGCTTGTGGTCTTTTCGTGGTGTCTTGTTCAATTCAGGGGTCATCCATCTTCGTTCTCTTTCATTTTGGTGTGTGTGATGAGCTGTTAGACAGTTAACACCAAACCTGTGCCCCCCCCTGTCATCATTACCATCATCATCCTCTGTTTGGATGATATTCAGCCAGGGCCTCCTGAGTCATGTACTGCCTAACAGCTCTCACGGGACCCAGGGTCGTGTGTCTGGTGGCCCTCCGTGTGTGAGTGTGTTTTGTATATTTACCATGGTGCCGGCTCAAAGCCGCAGCCTGACGGATCTATCTTGTGTGTGAGCATGCATCTCGACCAAGAGAGTGTGTGTCTATGCACTCCTGTCCTCCCTATTCTCAGTCCAATTAGATCCGTAATCCCTGGCCTCTCTGCCTGTCTCGGCCAATTATTGATCCTGTGTCAAAGAGACAGGGCTCCCCATCACGATCATGCCCGCATGCACACGCACACACCAATACTATGTACTATGTCTTCTGCTACACAAAATCATGATGACATAGCACAGAAAATATTACCAAATCAAGATAATACTGTGTGGAAATATGGCGTCTAACAAACGTTCGCAGAATTCTCTATTCTGTCGCACCGTACACATGGGAACAACTAAAAAGTAAACATCTAAACTTCATTTTGTAATATTTCTAATACTTAGTCTATATATATATATTTGAAATTACGATTCTCATTCAAAATACCTTTCTGGCTTAACTTTTTTTTTTTTTTACATCAGAAAAGTATTCTTATTAAAGGTGTGAAAGAGTGGTTGAATCATTCCGAAAAAAATCATGATATTGAAAATTACGAATTACTTTTCTTTCACTGTATTTAATTAGAACCTTTTTTTGAGAGTATTATCATTTCAGTTTATTCACTGGTTGGTTTCTTCTGCCTTGTCGTGAGGCTTGCGACATTTATTTCAACTTAATTGACCAAAGATGCTTCATAGCCTTATTATCATTATTATTATTATTACTGTAAAAGTATGCTTTCAGGGTTGTTCCCATATTTAAACAATTTGTCTCCCGGTACCCCTGCGGTCGTACATAGAGTCACTATGTGACAGCAGTGGCCTCCCTCTTTCCACCGAACCCCAACCTGGTCGATTGAGTTGCTCACTTGCAAAACTATTCTTGTGTTTTTTTTTATTACGAATTGTATTGGATAAACTTTGTCAGTTGCACTCAATACAAGCTCAAAACATGCCAATTTGCCTCACGTGCAAAAAAAACAGCTTTTGACCAACCTTGCCCCCTTTGGCAAGGAGGTGAATCATCCTTAACCTGCCGACTGCAACGCCAATGTGTGTGTGTGTGTGTGTGTGTGTGTGTGTGTGTGTGTGTGTGTGTGTGTGTGTGTGTGCGCGTGCGCGCGCGTGGGGGGTCAGCGTAGGCCGTGCCTTCTGTGCGGCGAGGTGCAGAGCCGTGCGCTGGCTGTGGTCGGTCTTGTTGACTGAGGCTCCGGCCTTTAGCAGAATTTCTGCACAGTCTAGGCGATCAGCCAGCACGCAGTACATGAGAGGGGTGCGGCCAAATTGATCCTCACGGTCCCGGAGGACTGGCTCTGCTATACGCACAAATACACACATACACAAATGAATGGATTATGGTACCCGGGGGCCTTGAATGCACTTATTCGCTAATATACTACCTCACTGTGACTCACTTGTGTGCATATTTGTTTTCATATTTGAACACAAGGTATTATTGACCACTTTATCGAAGCGAGGATCTACTGTGTGTGTGTGGTTTTTTTTTTTTTTTTTTGCTGTGCAAAAAGCCTCATTCTGTAGCGGCCGCATGGGTGTTTTGCTTAGGCTTACCTTGCCCTCTGACCTTTCTGCACAAAATTTCCTTGCAGAAATCAATAAAGCAGTGCGGTATTACATACTAATGCGAAAACACTCTTGTCTGTGTAGGTAGGGAAAAACTCCTTTTTGAGTAAGTTTTTGTCCAATCGCTGGAATTTTTTTTTTTTTAAGACCTGGACTTTTGGCCTCCTCACAGTTATGCACCTCGAGCGAGTTGTATGTTGTTTACCTGTGATGAGTTTGTGCAGCGTGTTCCTGTCGCCATTGACAGCGGCGGCATGAACCTGCGAGCCCAGAGGGGCGGCGCCCGGACCAGAGGGCGCTGAGGCCTGTAACACAAACACACATAAGGTCACAAATCAACCCGCGGCCATTTCCTGTGCATATACAATAGCTTGCTTATCAACCGTTGACCAATGTAGAGGAGATTTTCTCAGGCATTATGTAGCTCTAAGCATGAAACCAGGTTTTAATTTCACCATCATGATCATCAGTACCGACAAAATAAACAAAAAGCATTGATCTTGTTGTTAACTACCAACTACGAAAAGCTAAAAACAACTCAGTCATGCAGAGGTGATTCCTCATGCATCACAGAAATTCTTCCAAAAAATCTTCCTTATAATCTTTTAGGGTGAAGGAGAGACATCTTACTTTTTGGGCTTTCGAGGTTAGCCCCTCATTTTATATGTTTGCATCATGCTCTGTGGACAGACAATGAGTTGTCGGTTTCTTGTTTTGGTTTTCCAATATTGTTCAGCCCTAATGTATAAATATAAGCATTTGATTCGCACATACCGTAAGTGGCCATGAGATTTGTCGCATTTACCAAGCTACGTCTCTGTATAAAAGAACAGCAGAAATTTTCACTCGTCTCGTATGCCTCCTTCAGTATGGTAGCACACAGTCAGCCTCACCTTTTATATGCAGTTTCCTGTGATCAGCAAAACTAAATATAAATACTGGGAGATTTTCAAACTATATGCTCATCAATTCCCTCTTCATGCCCCCTTCAAATTTTTGATATCCCTTTGTCAATGACAACAACTTTGATGAAAACAATCATTATTGGATTAAAAAAAAAAAAAAAAAAGGTAAAGCACAGACCCGTACTCTGAAAATGAAAAGAATTTCATTTATTAATTGTTTCTTTATTCTTTCACCTGACTGCTCTGACTACACACCCCTGGTTTAAATGAATAATAGCAAATAAAGGGTCTTCCCAACGTGTAAAAATGATCATTCAATCCACATGAACACCTGACATTCCATTGGCTGTCAAGCCCAAAATGAAGACATTTTGATAACGTATTGGCAAGCTGATGTCTTCTGACAGAGTCCACATGCGTGCGTGTGTGTGTGTGTGTGTGTGTGTGTGTGCGCGTGTGTGTGTGTGTGTGTGTGTGTGCTCCCGCTGAGGGGGTTAAATCTCTTCCTGGCCCCACTTAACAAGAGCCCAGTGAAAGCTGGGTAATCTGTAGACAGGAAGCATCTGGGGAGTGAGGGGTGGGTGGGTGTATGGAGGCGTGATCCCTGTGTGAGCGTGTAAGAGGGGGGTCTCTCCTCATGTCTTATTAATGTCTCATTAATACTGCAACATGCTCCACTCTGTGTGTGTGCGTGTGTGTGTGGAGAGATATGGGACAAAGCCTGCGGGGTACAACGCAGAAATCAATCATTGCCCCTAAACACATAAAAGCCAGCGGCACTAACCAGTTCCATCCCATGGCAAAATCTGAGAGACATTTTCATCATCTAAATACTTTCGGAACTTTTGCTTCTTTAACTTATTGGCAGAAAAATGCGTTGTTCTGAAGAAAGCACAGAAGAAGAATCAAACGTCCTCCAAGCTTCTCATCTCACCCTCCATCCCTGCTGCCATCTCGTAAAGAGAGCTCCTGCAGATGGTTCGTGCGGCACGGCAATTACCCATCATACCTCCTGCTTTCTCACGCTCAACCCCAGCAGCCCATTACAACCTTGAATGAAAAGTAAATCAACTTGTGTGCTTGGCACATGTGCTGTGTCACGGGGAGTTTTTTTTTTTTTTTGCCCTGAGAATTGTTTTTATTTACCAGGGTTTTACTGAAATCCACCACAAACATCTAAATCGATCGCTAATTGACAGTGATTCATCAGCCAAGCACATTCTAATGTCAACCGTGCGCAAATATCCCCAAAAATACAAGAGTAAGCCTCCACTTCCAACTGATGAAGGAAAAAAATCTGTTTATCTAACCAGAAATAAGAGTAAAATGGTGATAGAGCACCACAATATATCCCAGCGGGCATCCCACAATTTTTAGAACATTGTTTTAGATGTAGAAGGCAGGCCCAAAAGTAGGTGTAAACTTTTAACTTGTGAAGATGGTTTTGATGGGTCGTTTGGAAAACACTGGCCAAGTGTATGTGACCGATATGTTATCAATATTGTTTTTTTGGGGCCTATGGGGCACTTAAGATTGTGCCCTATGAACTCTGCCTCGCGAAAAAAAATCACTCAAATTTGATGTTGCTGTATCTGCTAGAAGGCTAGACTAGTATTGAAGCCCTATCTTGATATTTTTAACAAGACCAAAATTAATTTAAAAAAAAGAAAAACTGTGATCCAGTGGTTAGCACGTCCATCTCACAATGCAGAGGTCGTGGGTTCGATCCCGCGTGGGTTTTCTCCGGGTACTCGGGTTTCCTCCCACATTCCCAAAACATGCATGGCAGGCTAAGTGAACACTCTAAATTGTCCCTAGGTGTGAGTGTGAGCGCGGATGGTTGTTTGTCTCTGTGTGCCCTGCGATTGGCTGGTTCAGGGTGTCCCCCGCCTACTGCCCGAAGATGGCTAGGATAGGCTCCAGCACCCCCCGGGACCCTTGCGAGGATGAAGCGGATCGGAAAATGGATGGATGGAAAATAAGCACTGTACGTTTCTTGATATGAAGTCGACTCATGCTTCTGATATCAAAGTGATTTTTTTCCCCACTATGACAAGAGCTGATTAAAACTTACTTTGGACTTTTCTTGATTTATTTTGATATTTCCTCCTCTCTCTGAGTCAATATTAACATCCCCAGCTGCTACTATAAACACATGAATTGATTTATGAATAATCTTAAATGCAAGAGGGGATTACAAAAAAATCTGAATTTCAGCTGCCAGGGACTACACTCATCGATAAAGTGAATTGATATGAGGGACATTCAGACCAGTCAGAGGAGTCAATTAGAGTTTCATGAGGAACCGAGTGTTTGGAAACACCTACATCCATCCATCTATCCATCCATTTTCTAAACCAGGGGTCCCCAACCTTTTTTGCCCCACGGACCGGTTTATGTCAGACAATATTTTCAGGGACCGGCATTTAAGGTGTGGCGGAAATAATACAACAAAATAATATGGTATGAGCTGCATGGAAACTGTGGTGTTTTCGAAATATAATAATAAACACAAGGAGCGTCTAATCTGGCCGCAACACTCCGATCGCTATGGTAATGTTTAATGCCTTCAAAATACGATACAACGCAAATTCAAAGTGCATGACAATGACGACTCACCACAGCCCCGAGCTTGATTTTCTGCAACCAGACGGTCCCATCTCGGGGTAATAGGAGACAATGACACCTCAAGTGTGTCCAGTCTACTTCGTAATTTTGTTTTAGTCGCCGTTGCTGCAGAAAACCCCCTCCTCACACAGGTAGCATGTCGGAAATAGCAACAGTGCTACTGTGGCGATCTCAGAATATTCAGCCATAACTTTAATCCAGTTGTCTCGAACGTACTTTTAAGGCCGCCGCCATTTGCGCTCTCCAGCAGTTTTATTACTCATTTTGCGAGCTCTAGCGTTTTGTTTTTAAGCGTAATCGGTCACGTGACGAAGAAGCGCGGCTTGACGTGTGTCAAGCGTGACACAGACGGATGTAACGGAGAATCCGGTAATTTTTCAAAATAAAACATCTTTCGTATTCCGAAATAAATAAAACGGAATTAAGGCAAGTTCTTTCTGTGCGGCCCGGTACCAAATGCCCTGCGGACCGGTACCGGTCCGCGGACCGGCGGTTGGGGACCCCTGTTCTAAACCACTTATCCTCACAAGAGTCGTGGGTGTGAGGGAGCCAATCCCAGCTGTCTTCGAGCAGCAGGTGGGGGACACCCTGAATTGGTTGCCCGCCAATCGCAGGCCACACATAAACGAACAACCATTCGCGCTCACACTCACACCCATGGACAATTTAGAGTGTTCCATTAACCTGCCATGCATGTTTTTTGGAATGTTGGAGGAAACCGGAGTGCCCGGAGAAAACTCACGCAGACATGCGGAGAACATGCAAACTCCACACAGGAAGGCCAGAGCCGGAATCTGTGAGGCCGACATGGTAACCAGTCGAACAGCGTGCAGCCCGGAAACACCGACAGTGAATCCAAATTTGTCTAAAAAGGCTTTTGAGATGGCGCGTCTGGAATCAGACAAAGGAGGTTGTAAAAACAACGGCCGGGTCCTGTTGAGAGCTTTGCAGCGGACTCATTTTCCCCATTCACACGCGTTCCTCAGGGAGCACTTCACTTGTTAATATGAAGACAATAACTCAGAGTAAAGCATTGATCACGAGCCGAGTGCTGGGCCGAGTGATTGTTTATCTGTAAGAGTATTGATTCATGCTGATGCTGACATTATTTATTCTTTATTCATAGTCCCACTTGTATAAATACAACAAGTTTAACAAAGAATCTACACTTTGTTCAAGCCTTTTAAAAACTCAACAGGAGTGCTAGACACACACACACACACACACACACACACACACACACACACACACACACACACACACGCACACGTATGCGCGAGCGTGTGTGTCTATTTTAGTCTATATGTTGGTCTCACTGTTGTTTGGGCTTTGTGAAGAAGTCTGGTTTTGATAGAGGACAAAACTAAGGCACGCTGGGTAAGCAGTGGGAAAACGGCACAGAAGCCTGTGGCCTTTCGCTCTATTATAGGTAACACACAAGTGCACACTTTTATATCAGCCCATTTTCTGACAGTTTAGAGCCTGAGCCAACACGAGGCTCTTAAAGGTGCCTATACCACCTACATGACTCTCTAGGGGTGGGTGTGTAAATGTGTATCTCTGAGAGCACAGAGGAACCGCAGGGATCCGTCCCTGCATTTTGACTGACAGGTAAAGAGGTTGGAGGATGAAGAATATCAGCCCACAGGGATGCCCGATCCGCAAAGCCCTATTTCTGGGGGAAATCCTCGATCCCCAAAGACCAATGAGCTGACTCCCTCGGCTGGGGGCCGGGCACATGAGCACAGCGGGGCCAATCAGCAGGGCGCTGGCAGGCTGAGTGACATATATGTCTGCTAATTTACATCATTACCACAATGCATCCTGACAAATGAGCCCCCGGGGTGTGAGCCAATCACCTGGGAGGGTAATGCAATTAGGCGGGACCGCAGCTGTCAGTCAAACAGCCACAGGCAGGGGGTCAGGTAGTGATGCCTGTGGCCAGAACAACCCTGCCTATTGCATTGTCGTTCAAATCCATGCAGATCTAGAGCAGTGGAAGCAGACATGTGGGGCAGGACTGAGGGGGGTGGGGGGTGGGGGGGGCGTGCGTGAAGGGACGCTGCAGAGGAGGAAGCCCTCAGGAGACTCCTCAAGGTACACAAAGATTGACTTGTGTCCTCTGAGGCACTGTGCGTGCGTGTGTGTGTGTGTGTTTACACGTGTTTTCGCCCACTGAGGCAGACTGTTGTTTTTTTCTTCGAGCTACATGCGAGGAACAATACTTACTAGACAGGAACTCAGTAGAGCAAAGAGCTCCACCAAAGCAGAACTGTTCATAAAAGGGGAACACTTGTGCAGCATCTGCATTGTCCATCTGTTTGTTAGTTCGTAGGCAACTTCCTGTCTCAGGGTGATGTACGATGCTAGGGACATAAGGGCATTTTGTGAACGGGCCTTTTAAATTATTACATGATTAAGCGATGACGAATTATTGGGAAGCCATTTATAGTCTTGGCCCTTGGTTTGAAACTTTGCGTAAAAATGTAACCTCAAACTGTATTTGCCGATTTATCAAAATGCTCTCCATTCATGACAAAGTTGTAGGACAGATGATAGAGTCAGTGGGTCGCCGACGCAAACTGGACTGGACCATTTGAATTTCCAACCATATCACGAGCTGATTTCCCATTTTGAGATGTGGGTGAAATCTGTGAACGCTTCAAGGTTTATCAAGCTGGTGGCTCAGGGGCCATCTGTGGCCCGCAGGATGATATTTTTGCGGTCACCTACTTGGCATCAAAGTTTAATGTTAATGTGGCCGACCGTTTTTACCATCGCTCATACATACCATAATAGCTCAGGCTCATGTCAGCTTTAGGGGGAAACATAATTCCAAAGTTTAAATGGCAAATGTATACCACAAACTATAATCCAAAAATAGCCAAATATCACTTCATATCAACTAATCTCACAGCATTAACATTAAAATAAATGGCTTATAGATTATTCGTTTTTTCATAAATATACAGAGTGTGTGTAGAAGGAAAAACACAAGTGAAAATTGAACCACCAGTACTTGGGGCTTCACTGTGTCTGTGTAGTATTTGTGTTAATTAACCGACAACACAAACTGTGATCAAAACAATAACTTATTTTTTGCTCTTGTGCTCCCGGAGAGGGCAAAACTAAAGAGGAACGAAAACTCATGTAGACACGCTTTGCATTTGAGTGACACTTGCATTCGTCTTATTGGTAATCAAGTTGATCTCGGGTCTCAATAGGTGCTGTGATATCATACCGAAGCTTTCCACTGAGTCGATAAGACTTCTGCCCGGCATGTTGTTGATGTTTGTGTTGTTTTTGCAGGTCAATACTGCTGTGAGTGGCAGCCTGTCAAGCGGTGTTAATCAAAGCCTCAGACCATGAACTCATTTGCCAGTAACATTATGCTTTTAGCTTCCCAGCAAACATTATTCAATAAAACGAAAAGCAAATGATGTGTACAAAAGTGAGCCGCAGAGGTCCTCGTGGCGTCTGTGTGCTTCAGATGCTGTTTGACTCACTTGGAGTGTAGGGGGGAGCTGTGTGTTTTGTGTCCTCACGTTATATCACTAATGAGCAGCCCTCAGGAGAGACGGGAGAGGGACGGCGTGGCAGACAGAAAAAGACAGATGAAGAAAGAGAAAAAAGGAAGGGAGACCGAGATCAGCTTGGGGACTTTTTCCTCTTCGCCCTTGCGTTCCCTCTCCCCCACACCTCAGAGTCTAATTGGACTAAAACTGTGATCTAATTAAATGTCCAATTAAAGTGCAGAGAGCAACGTGCCCACCGGCGGATCACAGTAGAGGGACATAATCAGCTGGAAAAACAAACAAAAAAATCAATGCGAAATGGGAAAACATGTTAAAAACAGGAAAAAAAAAAAAGCAGCAGAGAAGAATTGTGAGGGTGTTTAAAATGAGTATATTGACTAAATATATTGGGATAAGGCAGAAAATTACCAGTATTATCCAGTTATTACAAATATTTTTTGCCTACCCTGAATATAAGAATGACTGAGAGGCAGTTTTTAATGGAGGCACACAAATTCCTAAACGACAAAGGGAACGTCTTCAGTGACTGAAGACTAATGGACTAATTTCAGGAATATGTCAGATTTAAATAACTGACACCGTTTGGCCTTGCTTCACATTTCGACACTACTTTTATCTATGTAAAGGGAAAGTCAAGTCAAAATTTTCTTGACAATAATATGTTGGTACTCCCCTTATTTGACTGCTGCAAGGTAAATTGGGCGATGCATATACACAGTACTTTGTTTTTTCAAAAGATAAAAATAAATGAAAACCGCATCAAATGAAAAACAAACAATTAAAGGGGGAAAGTGTCATTGGAATGTCAATCGTTCCCATTTCATACCACTGAGAGTCAGCGAGCGTGAGATAACTCTTCCAATTTCTCCATCTGTGAGTTGCTCACACACTGTGAACCCCCTGCGGACAGCTTCAGCCCATCAAATATTTATGTAGGGATTCAATTCAACATTCTAGTTAATCTCCTTAACAATTAGGCTGTAACGGGTCACATAATTAGGGTTTGTTATAGTCTCAATTGACCTAGTCTCTTGGGAGAAAAACACAATCTGGCTGCAAAGGGGGTTAATCCCATAACTAAACCCACCACCATATTTGCAGGTGTAAACTCCCAAAATAGGCACACTGTTGCTCACTTTGTGTCAGATTCTTACCATAGTTACATTGAAAGGGGCACTTCAGCAGATGTTTCCCAGTTCAGGGCATCGTTGTTGGGTGTGAATCCATGTCCCCTACCTGTCCTGATCCCTCATCCTGCTGGGAAGCGAGAAAGAGGATCAATCACATACTGAGACAAGCCCACCTGCTCACACAATGAACTGCCAGAATGACAGTGCTACTGTGTGAGATTGTTTAACCGCAGTTTATTAATAAACTCTTTAGCAGCCATTTCGGGATTACATCCTTCGAGGGCCATACCAAAGTTATGATAAGTAATGTGATGCAAAAATCTAAAACAGGTCTTCTGAGATTTTTTATTTATTTTAATTACGGTAGAGTAGACGACGAGTTGCATCAAATCCTCCTGCATGTTTTCGGAATGCGGAAGGATGCTGTAGTACCCGAGACAACCGACGAAAACAAGGGGAAAAAGATACATATCATCTCCACGCAGGAAGGCCAGAGTTGAAATTCAAACCCCAAACTTAATATATTTGAGGTGGAGGTGCTAACTACTTGGTCACCATGCTAGCACCTAGGAAATACTGTAAACACACAAATTGGAACAGACACGTTCACCTTTTGCAAGTTCATGGTGTTCCACTGAAAGTGTCTTATCTCAGTAACTCAATAACGTCAAGTTTGTTTTGGAGCTTACTTTGACAAGCATCAGGCGAAGTAAGGCTTGTGTCAAGTAGTGAGCACGTTCATGCTGAGGATCACAAAACGATCTCGAATGTGTCGGTGAAAACAAGAAAAAAAATTGACAAATCCTAGTTCACCAGAAAGGGCACGGAAAATGATGCAACTCGTCCTGAAAGTTATCAGAAGTCTATAAAAGATACGACAAATATGTGACGTGGGGAAGTGCCGGTCGTGGTAAATTGCTAACATTTCATTAAGTGTTCCTCTTTTTTCTGCTAGTTCAATTTTGTGTTTACCTTTGAATGCTAAACTCTCAAGTTTTCTTGCAGGGCGTCCCGTTGGATGCTGTGATTGTTAAACACTACAATTCCCATTACATTTCAATCGATACCATGTTTGTAGTTTATTTTACAAGCAAGGACGTCTGTTTGGGTGTGTTTAACAACTACATTTCCCAAATTACCTTTAGGTTAACCGGACGTTTCCCTGTCGTTTCCGTGGTCACCACGAGATCGGTTCGCCGCTGTTCCTGCCGCAGCAAGTAGAGCGGCGTCGAAGCAGACAGGGACGACTCAACACCGCCACCACCTCCATCTTCACACATTCTACAATACGATGAAACTATCAGCAATATTACCTTTCCTCTTTGACCGCATCATTTGCGTCATACTGCTGGTAAGCGCCTTTCTCTGGTCCCTGCAAATGACACTCGGTTGATTGGAGCTAAAGCGCATGCTAACGTTAGCTGAGGGCTCCTAGCCAGCCAGCCAGTCAGTCCACAGCTGCTAGCTAGCCGAACAGAGTCTCTTGTCATTAGAGGTGGCGACTTTATTTTTTTGGGCTGTGACTCATGTGCCAAACCGCTTATTCACTGCTGAGGCTCCATGAACTTGGCAGGGTGACTGGCGACGGAAATTTTTGCATACCGTTTCGCATTAACAGTTTGCGTAGACGAGCCGGTGGTATTGAATGAGATTACCGATGGTGTTGTAATTAACTTTGGTTCATCACAAACAGTTCGCATGCAATTTTTTTTTCATGCAGCGTGTCCAAACTTCAGGCATAACCATGCTCCTAAAGTTTCTTACTTTAGTCGGACTATCCAAATTGGACGGGTTAGCATACGTTTAAGGTGGTAAAATGTCAACATACTCGTTTGGTCGAAGAAATGTGTCTAACACTTAAGTGTATACGCAGACGTGCTTTTACAATGAATAAGTTTTTAACCTATGGTTATCGATTGATCTCTTCGTGTCTATGAGTGATGTTCGCGGTTGGTGGATTCCTCTGTTGTGGCTTAATCTCATTGGTTAACAACCCGGAAATGAGCGGTACCACTGTTGTGTTACTTTGTGGCTGACCTGAGAACAGTCAGCTTTGCATGGTAATCTTCCTTGTGTCAAGTTCATGATGAAAACAATCATATGAACTTTATTCATCCCACAATGCTTCAATTTCAGCAGCAATAATCGAAACCGGAGATTAAAAGAGGAGCAGCAAGGAAGACAAATGTATGTTTAGGGCAGTGAACGTAGTAATTTATTTTTACAAACCCAGTTCCAATGAAGTTGGGATATTGTGTTAAACATGCATAAAAACAGAGTGCAATGATTTGCAAATCATGTTCAAACTATATTTACTGTAATTAAATACATGACAAAGAAAAGATATTTAATGTTCAAACTGATAAATGTCAATGTCTGGCAAATAACCATTAACTTAATTTTAACATTTATGCAAAGTGGAAAAGTGGTCTGACGAGTCCGCATTTCAAATTGTTTGTGGAAATTATGGATGTCATGTCCTCCGGGCCAAAGAGGAAAAGAACCGGAAATCTGTTTTGCTCCTGCTGCCTTTTTAAAAACATATGCTCGCGTGCATGCATGTTACCGTATTGTTTCATCTGGCATACATTTTACCATGCCTGCGATCCATAATCCAATGCGTCTTGTATGTGTTAAATACAGAAATAGCCCCCGCTACTGACACTACGCCTTTTAACACGGTGGCGCCGTCTGATCGTGAAAATACAGTCATATAAATGCAACAATTCGCCGAATCAAACTGCGCAGCAGCATTAGGATCAACGCTATTCTCGTGCTTAGCTATCATTTCTGTCTTTTTCTTCAACAGACATTCAGCCTTCCTATTATCTTTATCATTAGCAGTTTTCTCTGTCTTTAGAGCCACACTTAGGGCTAATTAAGAGCAAAAAAAACCCCGCAAAGACATTGGCAGTGTGTGACAAAGAGAGCCGATTGGTGTTTGTGCGGTGCAAGAAAAAGCACAACTGAGCACTCCACAGCCAAGGCAGGGCTGTCTATGAACTGAAAATAGTGCGAGGGAATATTTCTTCCAAAATGTTTTGTATAAATGAATTGTTCGTGAGTCTAGGCATAGCCTGTGGCGTATTTGTTTGAAACATCCGGGATAAGCAATTAACTATCCTTCTTGAGTCATTGGCACACCAACAATCAGCACTCCAGTGTTTGCTTTGTGCGAGATAATGATGACAGAGATCCACTTGTAGATGATTACTCAAAGGATTCTTCACGATGATTTGCTTTTTGGGTGTGTACATGCTTGACAAATTTGGTGTCGCTAAGATGACCTTTTGCCATTTCTTTTGTAGTGTGCTTTACATCTCGCCTCCTTGGTAAAGTAAATCTGTATGAATAAACATTTAATGTGCCAAAGGGTGCTCCAGAGGCAAAACAACACTGGTTAATTCTTTGTTGAGGATAATAATGGGGTGGCATGACTCGGATAGTAGAGTACGTCCCCGGACCCTTTGGGTGTGATCCTGAGACCCCTAAATCATATTAAACAATTAAAAAAACAGGTTATTGAACCTCCATGCTCGTGATGTGTTCTCATGAATGGGTAAAGGGAGGAGACAGTGTTAAAACGGAAGCGTCAAACAAATGTAAACCTTTTAAAATGAAATGTTTTTTTTTTCATTCATGCCTGCTCTCACTCGCATATTTCTCGAAATGAGAGCCACACACGCCCCGACATTTTTCCCCGCCAAATATCCCGTGCCGTTGTCGCCCTTTGGTTTTAATAGCTGATCATTTTGTAAAGGTGATGGGCCTTACCACTCCCGGACAAGCAGAAATCACCAGTTTGGACTCAGCCAACATTGACGACGTCTTAAGTAAGACAGCAGAGAGCGCTCGACTCTTATCGCCGAATTTACATTTTACAGTATTGTAAGGGTTTTCGTGATTGTGTGTGTTTGCTTCCAGATAATGCTGGCGTTTCCTTAGTTAACTTTTATGCTGACTGGTAAGTGACTTCTTTATCTGCTCTTTTTAATTTTTGTAGTGATATCAACATTGTTAACATAATTGCACGGCAGCTTCTTTCGCACAGATAGCCACAACGAAGCCATAACGGATGCTTGGACACCCAGTTAATCCAAATTTGCTTTTAAGATAAACAAAGGGAGAAAAATAAATCCAATTTGTTTATATTTTTGCCCCGTTGGAAATAGTGGTCATTAAAAAAATATCTGAACTCTTTCCTTCAGGTGATTTTTTTTCAGTAACTTTTGACTTTAACTGTCATACAAGTATAAAAAAATACGTTTATCTCCATAAACCAAAACATAGCTTGATAACAGTTTAGCCTCCAAGTTCTGGAAATCGTAGTCAGTCCCCAAACTATACAACCTTCGGAGCAGTGGTTCGTACACCTTTTGCACCAAGCACCACCTAAAAAAAATATGTCGCTCTCCATGTCCGACCTTCATGATCAGCATTAAATTACAGTAGTGTAGCCCATACACGTGCTCATCAAAAAAATGTGACTTTTATTCATAAAAAATGTATTTCATATCATGGGAAGCCACTGTAACAGGACAATGTTGATTTCACATTCGGTCACCGTCGGAAATTCTGTAAATCTCACTTCTTTCAGGTGCAGATTTAGTCAGATGCTCCATCCCATCTTTGAGGAGGCGTCTAATATCATGCGGGAGGAGTTCCCTGACACCAAGCAGGTGGTGTTTGCTCGAGTTGACTGCGACCAGCATTGTGAGTATTTACAGCTCCTCCACTCCGCTTCTATTACCGCCCACTCCTTGTGAAAGCACATCTATCTTGTTGACACCCCCCCCCACCCCCGCCCCATGAAAAATCAGATTTTGGTTAATTGAAACAAACAAAAAAAATGCTTGCTAATTACCACCTGACAATCACAAAACACACCCATGTGGTCTCATCAACACACGGCAAATGCAATGCTGAATATACATATGCAGTATTTAAATGCACATAACATCTTAATTATAGGGCTGAATAGTTGAATTAAAAAAAAGGTGTAGAAGTAAAATCTCTGCTTTAAAGCCTTTCAGGGATCATTTTGCCGCATGGACGAATATCACAGCATTACACCCAACCACTTCGCATTGAAATATGGTGGTGGAGATGGTGGCGAGCCAGGTGGAAGGAGTCGGTAAAAGGCAGACAAAGTCCGAAGTTTGGTTCACTTCGCACTTGACCAGGAAGACAAAGTGCAGTCTATACCACGACAGCACATCTCCGATGAACAAAACAAACAAATGTATTAATGGTAACTCATTTAATATAGTCTACTATCGCTATGTAACATGTATTGCCATGCCCCCGCAAGCAGCCGGTGCACTTTCAATTGCTTTATTGAATAAACAGTAAGAAAACCATAATAAGCAATAAGCACGTGTGTACACGGTGGCCAGCAACTGCCAGCTAACTGTACACTCTCATTTGCTGACACCCACATCACTCACCGGGCCACCCACGCTCTATGAAGAAAGCCGTACGCACTCAATGACCGTGAGGATGGCGACCGCGAGTGGATGAAAATAATTCTTGCACCTCACATGCACTTACTGTGTTTTATATCGCAGTATCTGTCAAAATCATGTTTTTACTTTTTAGTTAACTTTAATTGGAAAGCTTGAATTAGTCTATCTAATATCTGCAGTCCAAAGAAGCCAACGGGTGAAAATTAAATGACAGTATGACTAATATTGATATCCTTTCAAGTATATCTCTTAAGCTCTGTCAAAGTTGTTGATTAAATGCTCTAAACAGTTCGGCACCTTTCATGATATACGCGCTTAATGGAAAGGGCTCGCGCGCACATACCCGCGCCGTATTTGATGGGTCGACGTCCGCATAGATGGCCGCTGCACCAAAGCGCAGCGCAGACACAAACCGCCCCGGCCGCAGCCCTTTTGAGATAAAGCAAATTAAAGAGAATTATTGATGACCCGCAAACTGTTTGAAGGCTAATGACAAAACTGCTTCTTCCTGTGAAGCCTGGAGGCTTAGAGACGCCCCACCGAGAGATTGACACCTGCCACGCACGCACGCACACAGGGAGGGAGTGTCTGCACAGCGAATATTTACCCCGGTGGGGGGGCAGCTTTCATGTGGGAGATCAGAGCTCAGAGCTGTCTGAAGGTTGTGTTTTCAGCCTTTTCACCGCCACCATCGCCCGCCGCCGCTCTATGGCGTCCACTAGCCGCCATCCCCCCGTGTCTGCGAGCGTGCTTTACTCTTCTTCATCAATCAATTGCATCCTTTAACTTCGCCTTCTGCCCCCCGTCTAGCCGACATAGCGCAGCGCTACCGCATCAGTAAGTACCCCACGCTGAAGCTGTTCCGCAACGGCATGATGATGAAGCGGGAGTACAGGGGTCAGAGGTCAGTGGTGGCCATCGCCGACTTCATCCGCCAGCAGCAGGTTGACCCCGTGAAAGAGATCCACTCCCTGGAGGAGCTGAAGACTGTGGATGTGAGCGGCAACAACACACGTTTGTTTGGAGTCTTTTATTACTGGCCGATAGGGCTGGACAGCGCATGGAAATCAAATGAACGGTGCAATGTGGGAGAAAGCAATTTTCAAATCAAGAAGGCTGCAATGTCAAAAAACTGGTCAATAAGATTGACGTTTTATATACATACACACAGGTGCTGCAATTAGAATATGATGAAAGAGTTGATTTATTTTTCAGTCATACTGTTCAAAAAGTGAAACTTGTGTAACGCATACATTCATTCCACACAGACTGATACATTTCAAGTGTTCATTCATTTTAATTTAGATGATTATCGTTGAAAATTAAAAAAAACAACAAAAAATAAATTCACTCGCTCGGGAAATGAATAAAATTAATAGAATAATATTTAAGACAATACAGTGTGGAGGGGGGGGGAGAGAGAAAAATCACATTCACACACATACCCAACGACTGCATAACTCCATGCACTGTTAATTTTAGCCTGTACAAGCCGAATAAATAATGATGGTAAATTGTTTATCATTGAACGAATGAAATGTACTCTGAACAGAGGATGCCCTGATTAAAGCTTGTGTAGGCAATTTTACCAAATTGATGCCATTTGCGTCCCCAGGCAAGTACATGACGATACATTTTTGCGTTGAAAGTTAACATTCGATTAGCGTAAATGCCATAGTTATAGTATCGTTGATCGTTTTCAAGCTAAACACCCATGAAGAGTTTTAGTACAGAAACAGTCAGCCTGAGATGGACCGATACACATTTAAAAGTGGACTGTTGTGACGAATAACCCAACATTTATTTTCCGTTGACATTTTATTACACACTTGACCCTCTTAGTTTTTCTTCAACAGAGGAGCAAAAGGAACATCATTGGATACTTTGAGAAGAAAGACTCTGACAACTACCACACCTTTGAAAAAGTCTCCAACATCCTCCGAGATGACTGCGTCTTTATGGCTGCTTTCGGGTGAGGTTTTTTTTTTTTTTTGTGTGTGTTTATTTCCTTTCTCTTTTCTTATTCCCACAATGGCTTCAGTGAGGTGTCCACGGTGTGGTATGAACCTTCATCTTGGTGTCCCGCCCCTCCAGATCAGTGTCCGAGTCGGAGCGCTTCAGCGGGGACAACGTCATCTACAAGCCGGTTGGGGAGAGCATCCCCGATATGGTTTACCTCGGCTCCCTCACCAACTTTGACCTGACCTACGCTTGGGCTCAGGACAAGTGTGTGCCTCTGGTTAGGGAGATCACCTTTGAAAACGGGGAGGTTAGTCCCTCGCCTCCCTATTCATGATCACATCCTCAGGGAGATCTTCGAATGGACAACATCATTTTGAACACGAATCGCTGTTTTCCAGGAGCTCACCGAAGAAGGCATCCCTTTCCTTATCCTGTTCCATCTCAAAGAAGACAATGAGAGCTTAGAGAAGTTCCAGCAAGAAGTAGCTCGTCAGCTCATCAGCGAGAAAGGTCAGCTTGTTTCATTTTATTTTGTGTGACGTGTGATGTCTTTTTCTCCACTTTTTACAGAAACTTGTGACCTGTTTTATTGCATCAGATCTGAACACGGCACTTTTATGGAACGGCGTGGAACTTTTTATCTGTGCACATGCACGAGTGCAGAGCAACAAAATTGACTGAATAGTTATAACCCTCCCAAGAGACACCCCCCCCAAAAAAACTAACAAAAAAAAAGACCAACAGAGGGAGACAGAATGGACAAGCCTCCACGAGACATATATGCTCCTTTACCCACTGCTGTGAATGCAGAAGTATGATACTCCACAGTCTCCACTTTGCTGTAGCACTTCCTGTTCTTTCTGATCGCAGTCTGCTCTTGAATAAAGTGTCTCCCTTTCAGGAAATAAATAGTGGATAGCCTTGTTCTCCTTTTTTGTGGTTTTAAGTTAGCAGTGTCATTACCACTGATGTGTGAATTTGGCCTGTTTCCTTTTTTTTTTTTTTTTTTTTTTGATTTTATTTTTTTTGCCTTTTCCTGTTCTCTTGAAGTTGAAACAGTTCACAGTAGGAACAGATGCTCCCCTTTCACTGCATTGGACATAGTCAGCGCACCACTGCTCCACTCGCTCTTGCTGCTTTTCCCTTGGTACGACCAGGTATTTCTAGTACCTGGTCAGCCGAGATTGCCTGTGTGCCTTCAAGGAGAATAGCCATTTGAGGATACATATTTAGAAATGATAGTAGAGGGGGGAATTCAACCAATAGCCTTTGTGTGATTGCAAAATGTTCTGTGTTGCTCAGGGTCCATCAACTTCCTGCACGCGGACTGCGACAAGTTCCGCCATCCTCTCCTCCATATCCAGAAAACTCCTGCCGACTGTCCCGTTATTGCTATTGACTCGTTCAGGCACATGTATGTGTTCCCGGACTATAAAGACCTCAAGTAAGCTCCCACCTCTTTCCTTCTCTCTTCTCGCGGTTGACCTCAGCCAAGGAAGAAATACCGTATTTTCACGACCAATAAGGCGCACCGTATTAAATGCATAGTGTCAGTTACGGGTGCCATTATGGTGTGTTATGTGCTTGTGAAAATACGTAAGCCTCATTTGGATCACCATTAAACTTTATGTCAACATGGGTACTACAGGTGCGTCAATTGATTGACAGCTAATCGATGACCAGATAAATCAACAACCATTTAGATGATAATAGATGAATCTAGCTCAATCTGGATCTGGACTGAAATCAAATTGGATCCTCCATGGCCATATCTCCACAATTTTTTGTTGTTTTGGAAATGTTCATTTTGATTACAAAGTTGCAAAATATTTCACGTCACCATTTACAGTCATCATGTCACTTAAATTAGCACTTGCACATCCTTGGAGTGAAAATGTTTCAAACACAAAACAAAATTCAAGAGAGCTAACTTAACGAACGGGGATCACACCAAGCACATCATTCCAGCTATGTTGGCAATGAGAAGGGCAAACAATGCCTTCAATATGAGCCAGCGGGGTTCAATGCTAAACCACTGTAAACTACAACCACGATAATCAGCATATTGTTAAATGAATCGCCGTCGGTAAATCCAGGTTTTTTTTTTGCAACTCTTGTAATGAGCTCATAGTACTATACAAATTTTTTTTTTACTTGTATATAATGTGTGGCCTACAAAAAAAGATAAGTTGAAATAAAACACTTTAAAAAAAATTATTTGGCGTCCACTGGAACGTGTGTACCAGTGCTATTGCAGTAATCACATCATGTCAAACCGATGAAGCAAATCTAATGACAGCTGACCACAAATTTGACTAGTGCCTATTCTTTGTGCTTAATGATGTCATGAGCCACCATTCTTCTCATCTGCCTAGATAAAGGAGTTTTTATTACACACACACACACACACACGCACACACACAAACACAGCATAATCGGCTCTTGCGCACCAGCCAAAAAAATGTCAGGCCCTTCTTCCACGTGTCCTTTATGAATGGGCCAGGACAGCAGCGCTAATGTGACATGATTTGGCACGGGCAATAAGTGCTAAACTAATCCATTCTAATCAAATATGCTCCTATTTATTCTGCCCCCACTCTCCCCAATCAGAGCCCGATCACATAGACACGAGCCCCGAGGACTGACCGGCCTCGCTCAGCCTAATTGCATCACATCAGCGCTGCGTGCGGCACACAGCTTGAAATTGCATTAGCGCAGCCTATGTTGTATGTATGCACTAATGCTACACACACACACACACACACACACACACACACACAAGGTCCACCAGGGGAGCTGGGTGCCATCCGCGTAACGCGACAGCCTCTCGTGACCTGTCGTTAATAAGATGCTTTATGGATTAACGCGTCTTCGTGTCACCGGCGTCTTATTGTCCCTTACAACGAGTCAGACTGGAACTATGTGGAACGCAGTGTCGGAATGTGCCGCCGATTCATGGCGTGTTCTTTGTGCTGAATCTTTCTAGTATTCCTGGCAAGCTGAAACAGTTCGTGTTGGACCTTCACTCCGGAAAACTACACAGAGAGTTCCACCACGGTCCGGATCCCACGGACAGCACGCCCGGACAGGTCTGGGTACACACCGCCTTGATAACCGCTCGAACACAATCGAATGAGATCCAGTGCAAGAGCTACGTTCAGAAAAAAACTCACATTGATAGTAATGCTCTGTTTTGATTGCGAGAAACATTCACAGTGGCGCCTCGGGTTTTGCACATTGTTTTAATAGAAAAATGACTTTGATTTAAGGTGTTTTATCGATTTGCAAATCGTCTTGGCATGGATACGCGGAAGGATCTTTTGTCTTTCTTCTCATGCTCTGAAACCATTATTGGCAATGTGCGTCACACATTGCAAATAAGTTGCTGTTGTTTTGTTTTTTTGGGTTTTTTTTTTTTTTGTTTTTATTCTTAATTAGCCTTCTGAGTGGCTTCTAAGAAACAAGAAGCTTGCGATAGTGTACAGAAGCTCATGGCGCAGACACGCAGAAAGATCTATTGTGCTTGTTCTGGTGCTGCGCAATTGTCATTGGCCCTGCGTCACACTGCAATTAGAGTACTGTCTCTTTTCTCTGAATTAGCCCTGAGAATGACTCCTAAGAAAAGGATAACTGCTCGTTGTGCTATTCAGAAGCTAATTCCAATATTTCAAACAATCACATAGTTTAGCCCTAAGCTACCTGTACAGCAAGAAGACTTGGTCATTTGAAGATATTATCTTGAGTACTGCTTTGCCCAAGGATGGTATGGTGTTCCTCAGGGTTCACTTTTGAGGCCCCTGCTGTTTTCATTGTATTTGCTACCCTTGGGCTCCATCTTAAAGGAAGCAGGGTGACGAGGTAAAAGTAATTTTGTGGGCAGGTACGGCCCCTTTTTTGCCTGCCCATGGGGACGGGCACTTGGGCCACCCCGCTTTAAGCTATGCTAGCCCATGTCGCTGGATAATATAACAATATTCACAGGCACATCTGTTTTTATGAAGTGGAATAAGCTCTTTTTCGCTCGTTAAAAACCACATTACAAATATTTAGTTGGCTTTATTTTGGGAGGCCGAAATGAATTAATGGCATCTACATTCATTTTACAGGGGAAAGATGATCAATGACTTGTACTTGGAACACTTCCCCTCGAAAAATGCCTTAAGATCTTAGCAGAAGCTGCTCACGTCATCTTTTGTCGTCTGAAATGACTTGGCCTTTGTGTTTGTCGTCAGGAGGAGATCGGGGGCGACGGGGCCAGCAAACCCCCACAGAGCTCCTTCCAAAAGCTGGCGCCCAGCGAGACTCGCTACACCATCCTTGGACGGGACCGCGATGAGCTGTGACCCCAGCCGCCTTTCCTACCAGTCACCCTTTTTGACTCAGTGCCACACCTCGGGGGGTGGGGACGTCCGGGGAGGGGAGCTTTGGGTCAGGACACAGGCCAGCGGGACAGAACAGCAACACCCAACACCCTTACTTAAAAGAGAGATGAAGAACTGGAGAAGAGAAAGAGTGATAGTGCAAAGCCCATGACACAACCATGTTGGAATAGCCTATATTTTCTTAACTTGTAACATTTTATTTGGATTCTGGGGAAAGGTGAAGACTTAAGTGCGTGGGTGTGGGGGTAGAAGCATGAGAAGTATTTTTATGTTTATTTGTTTTTTTTTTTTTCAAGCTTGTACATATGTTTTTGTTCCTTGGCATTTGTTGATCTAAATTAAATGCACCGTTATTTTTCTTTGTTGATTCTATTCACCCGTCACTCCACTTGTTCTCTAACGTGGCTCTTTTCCACCAAGGTTACTCCGACGCCGCCTCATGTGGGTGATACTCATTATGTCTTCGTAAAAGCACAAGACGATATTTTGAAGTAGTAGCATCTTCTCTCTCTCTCTGCAAGATTTCTGAAGGATTAGAAACATGTCAGCTACTTGATACTACTTGTTTCGAGCTAGGTGTAGGGAAACTGTAAGTAGATTTGCCGTGCTTTTCTCAAAACAAAAACATCAGAGGAACTGTAATAAAAAGACTGAAAACACGTGGCCCATGAAGGCACATTAATATACACTCCTCCCAAAATAGCAGAATAGGATATTGGGCTTTTGGTTGAAAATTGACAGCGAACCTCAAATTCACATGAACACGTGAACTCAAATTGACCTGTAAACATTTGAATGAGCTGTGAAGTGTTTCAGTACTTTTGCACAACTTGCTGTTCTGTCACAAGCTGAATGGCAAAATTCAAGTGTTTGATCCATGAATGCACTGATGCATTCCCTGCTTCAATTAGAATTGGCATTTAAACAGGTGTGGTCATCATGTCGCTCACGTTTCAACATCATGAAACCAGGACAACACCTAACAATTGACCAAGAGATTCAAATAGAATGTTCTCAGAATGATGTGGCCACTGAGCTGAGTCATCACCAAGTTGCAACAGACACTGGAAGTGTCACAGAAAGGCATAGAAGTAGACTGTGGATATTGTGAACAGTTGTGAATTATGCCAGCAGCATATCACAGTTGGACATTGCATCCAGAAGTTTTGAGAAGCTCAAATAACCTGGCAATGGGTTCATCTTGAAATTTCATGTGAAACCCGCCTACATTGGATCCCCTTCATGTTTCTGGTTTATTGTAATGAATCTGTTTTTTTCTTTTTTTGCAGAAACCCCTTCATGCCTTGTTTTGCATGTGTAAACTTGAGTTTTCCTGCTTTTTTTCCCCCCCATGGCAATTTTAAAAGGTGTCACTTGGTCATGAACAATGGGGCCACTGTCTGAACTAACCTTTTGTGAGTTGTTTGTATAATTTATATTGAAAACAACCACCACCACAAATCTAGCACCAAGACTGAAACAGCCCCAGATAGGAAAAAGGTTCCCTACCCCTGACTAAGATCGTCAGAGTTTAGCACAGCACTCTGAAGAGAGATGAATCCTGTGAGTTTTGCGAAAGTGGCTCGAATTAATTGTCTTTCTTTTCACTTAAAAAAAGAAAAAAAGATGCTTTTCAGAGAACAACATTTTTTTTTGTCTCTTTCCAATGCTGGGCACCCACGAGAATGTTTGATCCAGAAGGCCATGCAAAAAAACAAATCAAGTAAATTGACCTCAAACCCACAAATGCTCATCATTTGATCGTCATTGTTTTACAAAGGAGGAATCTTCCCTACCCCTACACAAAATCATTACTTACAAAAAAATTGTAATTGCCAAAGATTAGACTAAAATGACAAGTGAAAATAATTTTTCTGTGCTGTGCCACTGAAGCTTACAACCTCCACTGTGATAAATAATGAAAGGCTTTTCTTATCCACCGAGTGTTTT
>NW_017805991.1:666651-709549 GCF_001891065.2 Hippocampus comes
GCCACACACACACACACACACACACACACACACACACACACACACACACACACACACACACACACACACACACACACACACACACACACACAAGGTCCACCAGGGGAGCTGGGTGCCATCCGCGTAACGCGACAGCCTCTCGTGACCTGTCGTTAATAAGATGCTTTATGGATTAACGCGTCTTCGTGTCACCGGCGTCTTATTGTCCCTTACAACGAGTCAGACTGGAACTATGTGGAACGCAGTGTCGGAATGTGCCGCCGATTCATGGCGTGTTCTTTGTGATGAATCTTTATGGTATTCCTGGCAAGCTGAAACAGTTCGTGTTGGACCTTCACTCCGGAAAACTACACAGAGAGTTCCACCACGGTCCGGATCCCACGGACAGCACGCCCGGACAGGTCTGGGTACACACCGCCTTGATAACCGCTCGAACACAATCGAATGAGATCCAGTGCAAGAGCTACGTTCAGAAAAAAACTCACATTGATAGTAATGCTCTGTTTTGATTGCGAGAAACATTCACAGTGGCGCCTCGGGTTTTGCACATTGTTTTAATAGAAAAATGACTTTGATTTAAGGTGTTTTATCGATTTGCAAATCGTCTTGGCATGGATACGCGGAAGGATCTTTTGTCTTTCTTCTCATGCTCTGAAACCATTATTGGCAATGTGCGTCACACATTGCAAATAAGTTGCTGTTGTTTTGTTTTTTTGGGTTTTTTTTTTTTTTGTTTTTATTCTTAATTAGCCTTCTGAGTGGCTTCTAAGAAACAAGAAGCTTGCGATAGTGTACAGAAGCTCATGGCGCAGACACGCAGAAAGATCTATTGTGCTTGTTCTGGTGCTGCGCAATTGTCATTGGCCCTGCGTCACACTGCAATTAGAGTACTGTCTCTTTTCTCTGAATTAGCCCTGAGAATGACTCCTAAGAAAAGGATAACTGCTCGTTGTGCTATTCAGAAGCTAATTCCAATATTTCAAACAATCACATAGTTTAGCCCTAAGCTACCTGTACAGCAAGAAGACTTGGTCATTTGAAGATATTATCTTGAGTACTGCTTTGCCCAAGGATGGTATGGTGTTCCTCAGGGTTCACTTTTGAGGCCCCTGCTGTTTTCATTGTATTTGCTACCCTTGGGCTCCATCTTAAAGGAAGCAGGGTGACGAGGTAAAAGTAATTTTGTGGGCAGGTACGGCCCCTTTTTTGCCTGCCCATGGGGACGGGCACTTGGGCCACCCCGCTTTAAGCTATGCTAGCCCATGTCGCTGGATAATATAACAATATTCACAGGCACATCTGTTTTTATGAAGTGGAATAAGCTCTTTTTCGCTCGTTAAAAACCACATTACAAATATTTAGTTGGCTTTATTTTGGGAGGCCGAAATGAATTAATGGCATCTACATTCATTTTACAGGGGAAAGATGATCAATGACTTGTACTTGGAACACTTCCCCTCGAAAAATGCCTTAAGATCTTAGCAGAAGCTGCTCACGTCATCTTTTGTCGTCTGAAATGACTTGGCCTTTGTGTTTGTCGTCAGGAGGAGATCGGGGGCGACGGGGCCAGCAAACCCCCACAGAGCTCCTTCCAAAAGCTGGCGCCCAGCGAGACTCGCTACACCATCCTTGGACGGGACCGCGATGAGCTGTGACCCCAGCCGCCTTTCCTACCAGTCACCCTTTTTGACTCAGTGCCACACCTCGGGGGGTGGGGACGTCCGGGGAGGGGAGCTTTGGGTCAGGACACAGGCCAGCGGGACAGAACAGCAACACCCAACACCCTTACTTAAAAGAGAGATGAAGAACTGGAGAAGAGAAAGAGTGATAGTGCAAAGCCCATGACACAACCATGTTGGAATAGCCTATATTTTCTTAACTTGTAACATTTTATTTGGATTCTGGGGAAAGGTGAAGACTTAAGTGCGTGGGTGTGGGGGTAGAAGCATGAGAAGTATTTTTATGTTTATTTGTTTTTTTTTTTTTCAAGCTTGTACATATGTTTTTGTTCCTTGGCATTTGTTGATCTAAATTAAATGCACCGTTATTTTTCTTTGTTGATTCTATTCACCCGTCACTCCACTTGTTCTCTAACGTGGCTCTTTTCCACCAAGGTTACTCCGACGCCGCCTCATGTGGGTGATACTCATTATGTCTTCGTAAAAGCACAAGACGATATTTTGAAGTAGTAGCATCTTCTCTCTCTCTCTGCAAGATTTCTGAAGGATTAGAAACATGTCAGCTACTTGATACTACTTGTTTCGAGCTAGGTGTAGGGAAACTGTAAGTAGATTTGCCGTGCTTTTCTCAAAACAAAAACATCAGAGGAACTGTAATAAAAAGACTGAAAACACGTGGCCCATGAAGGCACATTAATATACACTCCTCCCAAAATAGCAGAATAGGATATTGGGCTTTTGGTTGAAAATTGACAGCGAACCTCAAATTCACATGAACACGTGAACTCAAATTGACCTGTAAACATTTGAATGAGCTGTGAAGTGTTTCAGTACTTTTGCACAACTTGCTGTTCTGTCACAAGCTGAATGGCAAAATTCAAGTGTTTGATCCATGAATGCACTGATGCATTCCCTGCTTCAATTAGAATTGGCATTTAAACAGGTGTGGTCATCATGTCGCTCACGTTTCAACATCATGAAACCAGGACAACACCTAACAATTGACCAAGAGATTCAAATAGAATGTTCTCAGAATGATGTGGCCACTGAGCTGAGTCATCACCAAGTTGCAACAGACACTGGAAGTGTCACAGAAAGGCATAGAAGTAGACTGTGGATATTGTGAACAGTTGTGAATTATGCCAGCAGCATATCACAGTTGGACATTGCATCCAGAAGTTTTGAGAAGCTCAAATAACCTGGCAATGGGTTCATCTTGAAATTTCATGTGAAACCCGCCTACATTGGATCCCCTTCATGTTTCTGGTTTATTGTAATGAATCTGTTTTTTTCTTTTTTTGCAGAAACCCCTTCATGCCTTGTTTTGCATGTGTAAACTTGAGTTTTCCTGCTTTTTCCCCCCATGGCAATTTTAAAAGGTGTCACTTGGTCATGAACAATGGGGCCACTGTCTGAACTAACCTTTTGTGAGTTGTTTGTATAATTTATATTGAAAACAACCACCACCACAAATCTAGCACCAAGACTGAAACAGCCCCAGATAGGAAAAAGGTTCCCTACCCCTGACTAAGATCGTCAGAGTTTAGCACAGCACTCTGAAGAGAGATGAATCCTGTGAGTTTTGCGAAAGTGGCTCGAATTAATTGTCTTTCTTTTCACTTAAAAAAAGAAAAAAAGATGCTTTTCAGAGAACAACATTTTTTTTTGTCTCTTTCCAATTCTGGGCACCCACGAGAATGTTTGATCCAGAAGGCCATGCAAAAAAACAAAACAAGTAAATTGACTTCAAACCCACAAATGCTCATTTGATCGTCATTGTTTTACAAAGGAGGACTCTTCCCTATCCCTACACAAAATCATTACTTACAAAAAAATTGTAATTGCCAAAGATTAGACTAAAATGACAAGTGAAAATAATTTTTCTGTGCTGTGCCACTGAAGCTTACAACCTCCACTGTGATAAATAATGAAAGGCTTTTCTTATCCACCGAGTGTTTTCCTCGAATCCAACCCATGTTTTTGTACACGTGCACATCCACATGATCATGGCTGTTGTATGTCAGAAAGAACACTCTTAAAAAAATGTTTAATAAGTCTCTGGTACTAGTAATTGATCCTTGAAATGGATCTAAAAGAAGACTTAAGATTTAGCGGACTTGTTGCTCAGTTTGTACTGTCCAATCGAGGCCAAGAGACATTGGGACATCAGCCCCAACACATGAAAGAATCGGGGGGATGCCATTTCCAAATAACTCATCTCAAGAAGGGAAAGAATTTGGGAAAGGGATGATGATTAAAAGTCATTTTACAAAATGTTGTGTTTTGCGTATTTTTGTGTGGTCTTTATTCACATTCAAACATAAGACATGTCTGGCAACATTTGGTTGAGCTGACGTGAAGCAATAAAACAAAGCATGGAACACATTTCTTCCTGAAGTGACCTGCATGTTGGCACTTGGGTGTGTTGTGTCTATGTTAATGAAATAAAAACTAGTAATATAAAGTCAATGTGACTACAGTAACAGCAGAGGTTTACAATTTTGTTGCAGTAATTTCTCAGAACGGGATGTTAAATTGCTGCAAAAAGACCAGATCCAGTTCAAGAGCGGTACCACAATTGTGTTTTTTTCAAAGACACAACGTTCCAAAACAAATAGCATATTTTTTTAGTATAATAACGGAAATTATCTCTCATATGCAAACGCGTTGTGCCGGAGCCTATGTGGGCCTTGTGAAAACCATTGTTTGATTAAAAACAGACGACAGGCCGCAATTGACCCCCGTAGCCATAGTTTGGACACCACTGGTTTAAACTATAAAAAGTGTTTGTTACTTTTTGACATGGTCATTTTATATGATTTTTACATATCAACGTCTGCAATGAGATCAGTGTACTATGTAAAATGGACAAATATACTGTACTTCTCCTAATGACAATTGAGTTTTATTTGTATTGTTTTTTTACACAGCTCTTGTAATGGATCTTTGAGATCATGTTAAGTTGACAAAACAGGCAGTAGTTCTTCCAGGAGAGAGGGTTCAGGTCTCTAAAAGTGTCCATGGTGTCTCCATTTTATATTTAAGGTGAGGCTGAACACACAACTATGTCAGCACAAAAGAGGATGGTTACGTACGTCCTGAACGCAAACGGATTCGCATCTGTAGTTAACAGCTCGCAGTCTTGATTAATCAAGCAAGGAACACGAGGCCGGCCGTCTCTCACTCATCCTTGCTTGACCGAACGTCGGATGGCGGCGCCGTCAACTGCTTCATCCGCAACGTCAGCAGGTTTTTACGGTGATTCTTCACCAGGTTGCCGCCCGCGAAGCCCAGGGCCCCGCCCCCAATGGCTGCCGCTCCCGCGGTTTTCAGTCCAATCAGCAGGCCGAGCGGGCCGGCTAACGCTCCGCCGATGAGTGCTCCGGCCAAAGGCAGGATGGCCAACTTGTATCCCACCGCCTGAACACACACGGAAACATCAGCGTTAAATTCAATCAATCTGGATTGATAAAGTTTTCAAGATTTGAATCACGTCAGTGTGTGATAGTAAACACAGTTTTATTCCTGCAACTTCCGTGACTCTGGCTATAATTTCTAGTTATTGTCTACTTATTTCTATTGATTCATTTTCAAAAAAAAAATACTCAACTCATAGAGTAATTTTACTCAAGTAGAAGGAAAACGTAGTTCTTTAAATAATTACTTGTGTAACAGTATTTAATTTTTAAAAAAAGTACTCAAGTACAGATTCTACTTATTTCTATTGATTCATTTTCAAAAAAAATACTCAACTCATAGAGTAATTTGACTCAAGTAGAAGGAAAACGTAGTTCTTTAAATAATTACTTGTGTAACAGTATTTAATTTTTAAAAAAAGTACTCAAGTACAGAGTAACTGGGGAGGAAGATCAGATTTTTTAAATATGGGATGAATGTCAAATCAGGAAATAGAACTGCAAATTCAAATACTTGGATCCATCAGTTTCATTACTCAGAAACAATGTGAGTTCTCCCACCTTATATCTTTATCTTAGGTGCTCTGCACAGTGTGTACGGTTTACTTTTTCTTTGGAAAGTATGTCGCTGACAAGTACAAGTCATCCAAAAAGTTACTCGAGTGAATGTGACGGAGCAACTGTAGCTCGTCACATCCCACCTCTGGCAAGACATAGTTATCATGGCGAAATATTACAAATAACAAACGTATCAAGCTTTAATTTTGCCAATTTGTAAATCCTGAGTTTGGATGTGTGTATGCAAGTTATCACATTAAGCCCAAATCGAAAATGGATACACAAAGCAGCTTGTTTGTGTGTGTGTGTGTGTGTGTGTGTGTGTGTGTGTGTGTGTAATGTCGTTTGCCCTGATGACAGATAACAAGATGTTTCAACGTGTTAAAACATCTGACGCTGCTCTCATTTGTGTTATCTCCATACACCCCTTCCGCTCGACCTTGTGTTGTCTAATCAGGACTCCGTTACCTTTCCAGCTCGCGTGGCATCACGCAAATGGTGTTAGCATTGAGTCTTCTTTCACACAGAGACCCCACAAGTGTGAGCTAACAGATGATTTGTTGATTTTGATCCCAGTTTCATCTCGTGGAAGGGAATTGAATCATTCTGCCGATGCATTTGCATACTTGCAACCTCCAAGTTCAGAAGTTGTGAGGTCTGACTTGAGTACATGGCGCACATTGCCAAAGAGTCATTGATTATCATAACATTTACAATCGGGGTTTCATGACATAAATTGCACACATTCAGGACATTACACTCATAGTCAAGCAGGAACAAATCTAATAGGAATGTGTTCCTGACGCCATTTTGTACTGTACACCGGTGATCGACTGCTGATTCATTCAAACCATATCTGAGAAGCACAACAATCTCTCAATTCTTCACAATTCTAAACGTTGCTTCTGCTTACATTATGATTGTGTTTGTCATGAAATTGAGCGCACAGTGGTTTGGAATAGAAAAAATTGAGGGAATGATGGGCAAACTTTGCCAGCGTATTAAATGCCATCCTGGCACCCAAAAACACTCAAATGAAGCTTCACTGTCAGAACTACGGCGGTGTGGGAGCGGGTACGTGTCAGCGAGTGTTGAGTGGCTCCAACACGTGATTCACGCCGGCCACGGCGGGCCAAACTTTCGACATTTCGAGCGCGTCATATGTGTGAAGGCCAATGAGGAACACTCAGCTCACTGAGTGCGTGCGCTCAAATGGCAATGAAAACACGGAGCAGTTATTCAGAGCTCGTCTTGAAGCTCCACACACGCAGATAACCTCTCCATCCCTCTCCTCTCTCAATTTCCTTAATTGTGGCTTTCCTCCGTTTTCAAGCGGATCAATAGGGACAAACGCGGTTGGAATAGCTGCGAGGCAAAGTGCCATCGATCTCCGCACGCACACACACACCCACACACACAGGCGAACACTTGTGTGTGTGCCTGTGTGCGTGTTCACACATTAACACAGCATACACACCTTCCCCAGGCTCTTGGACCCCTCCTCCACATTGGCAGCGGCCGTGTTGACGTTGTCCTCAATGCTGTCAATCTTCTCCTGCTGGGACTGAAACGCAGGGGTTAGACACAAGTGTGCACACACACACGCACACGCACACACACACACACACACACACACACACACACACACACACACACACACACGTTCTGCTACCAAAAGGCAACTGGATACAGATTATTATTATTTAATCTTATTGCGGGGGTTATCATGATAAGGATGAGCGTGAGAACGTTAGACGTATACTACAAGGATTACATTTGTTTGGGTTGTGCGTGTGCGTGTGTGTGTGTGTGTGTGTGTGTGTGTGTGTGTGCGTCTCATGAAATATTCAGAGTGGCAGCTGTCTTTCTCCCTATGAGGGCCACATGGACACAGTGACCAAACAACAAGGAGCCCGCTTTCCATCGCCTCCACCTCCAAACAGCATCACCACTTTCCATTCATAACACTTCACTTGCACAATAACAGGTAAAAGCTTTCTTCCCTTTTATTTGAGCACGAACACTGGATGATTCTGACTGAATATTTGAATTCGTTCCTTTCCAGACAGTATAAGAGGTGTATAAGAAAAAGAAATACCCCAAAATATGACTTTTGTTTTTCCTTGGAAAAATACTTTATTCTCATAATATTTGATTTTATCATTCAGGGCTCTAGACTGAGACCAAATTGGGTGCCCAGGCACCCAATTTTTTTAATGGTAGACCCTGCTCCTTTTTGTTTATTTGTGTGGCCCTAATACCGTTTTCAGATGCCCTTTACGATTCGGTTGGCAACGAGCATTTTTTTCCAAAAATTTCATACCGCTTTTCGTATAATCACTTTTTTTGTTTTTTGGTACAAACCCTCCGACTTAGCCATTCATTTCCAGGAATGGTTGTGCATTCATCCTAAATATTTTGTAAGTTGTGGGTTTGGACAGACGGCAAGACATATTCCACAATGCAAGTTTCTATGAGCAAGTCAAGGAAATTACACTCCGGGTGTCTCCTTGACAACACTCGGGCATCTTCAGCAAACACATCCTGTCAAAAGTCAGACCTTCAAAATAAAATAATTCTGTATTATGACATCCCACACACTTTGCTTGGCCCCCATGGCAGTTGGTTTACTTAGCAGTCAATAAGCAAACATTGTTTTGACTGCGACTGCTAAATCAGATACCATGGTGGCCGAGGAAGCCTTTCGGTGTTTTTACTCTTGTCATTTATTTTTTTTTTTTTTGTGATGACATTATCACCTCATTTTCTTCATTATTTCGATTAATTATAGTTGCCGATTTCACTGCACAGTAAAGCAAATTCATTCAATTGGAAAAATATATTAATTGTGTCTAATCATAAAAATGCCCCCAAAATAATAATAACCACGATTCTTAGAATGATCAATCTGAAATCATCAGCCTAAAATTGTACGGGAATGTCTTTTAAGCGAGGCAAACATGAGAAGGGCTTCAGCAATTAAAGAAATAAAAAGGACAGAACAATTATGGGGTCGCATAAACCTCGGTGTGAACTCAATTACTTGCAACGCAGGTCATGAGATGTAACTTGCACATCCGTTCATGCAGGCTGGAACCCAATTGGACATGGAAAAATAATAACAATCCAATTGTTATTATTTTTCCAAGAAATTAAAGCCTGTACAATTGTTTTCTCTTCATTTCTTCCCTTGTTTGTACCTCACCACATCAATAGCTTTTTGAGTTTTAGAATATAATGACCTGTTGAAATTTGTTTTTTTTTTCATAGAAAAACATTATTGTCATATGAAATGTCAGACAATGGATGGAGGAACCAGCACAAAACAGCACATCCAGGACATGCACAGTAAATCCATGGTGGTTGTGTACGAGAATATGACTCCCGCAGGGCCCCCACCCTCTCTCAACCCGAGATGCCAAAACAACATGTCGATGCTCTTTCTGTGCCTCCTCTCGCCTGTTTTGAACCATCACTACATCTTCATTCTCCCTCTCCACCACAATTAATCTCTCCTGCCTCTATCCCCGAGGATCGGGCCGATAATCTGAGCCGTCTGTTCGCCACCTGCTCCGATGCATCCCCATGTTGCCCACCTCCCCGCCCGTGGACATTTCCTTCCTCCTCCAAATCCTCCTTCCCCCCCTTGGCTGCTGCTCAAGCTTTCCCGCCCCTCTGCTGAGGGGTCCCCCCTAGGGTCACCCGCAGTTGTCCTTAAACTGATCCGTGCTCTCAAAGGAGCCCCACCAGCGAGGCAAACAGAGCGAGGCGGAAAGAAATGCACACGGGCTCAACATGTGAAAGCCAATTGTTGTTCATACTTACATGGACAAGCACAGAGAAGCTGGAGACCAAACTACTCAGCTGCTTCAGGTCCTGAAAGGGGAAAAGTAAACTTAAGAGTTCTATGCTTAGAGGCAAACATGAGAAGGGCTTCAGCAATTAAAGAAATAAAAAGTACAGAACAATTAGGGGGTCGGATGAACATCGGTGTGAACTCAATTACTTGCAACGTAGGTCATGAGATGTAACTTGCACATCCGTCCATGGAGGCTGGAACCCAATTGGACATGGAAAAATAATAATAATTGGATGACAAGAAATTAAAGCCGGTTCAATTGTTTTCTCTTCATTTCTTCCCTTGTTTGTACCTCACCACATCAATAGCTTTTTGAGTTTTAGAATATAATGAGCTGTTGAAAATTTTTTTTTTTTCCATAGAAAAACATTGTTGTCATATGAAATGTCAGACAATGGATGGAGGAACCAGCACAAAACAGCACATCCAGGACATGCACAGTAAATCCATGGTGGTTGTGTACGAGAATATGACTCCCGCAGGGCCCCCACCCTCTCTCAACCCGAGATGCCAAAACAACATGTCGATGCTCTTTCTGTGCCTCCTCTCGCCTGTTTTGAACCATCACTACATCTTCATTCTCCCTCTCCACCACAATTAATCTCTCCTGCCTCTATCCCCGAGGATCGGGCCGATAATCTGAGCCGTCTGTTCGCCACCTGCTCCGATGCATCCCCATGTTGCCCACCTCCCCGCCCGTGGACATTTCCTTCCACCTCCAAATCCTCCATCTCCCCCTTGGCTGCTGCTCAAGCTTTCCCGCCCCTCTGCTGAGGGGTCCCCCCTAGGGTCACCCGCAGTTGTCCTTAAACTGATCCGTGCTCTCAAAGGAGCCCCACCAGCGAGGCAAACAGAGCGAGGCGGAAAGAAATGCACACGGGCTCAACATGTGAAAGCCAATTGTTGTTCATACTTACATGGACAAGCACAGAGAAGCTGGAGACCAAACTACTCAGCTGCTTCAGGTCCTGAAAGGGGAAAAGTAAACTTAAGAGTTCTATGCTTACTAGATTGCACTGTTTACTTGAATTTGATTAATTGTTGAGCCATGCTCAGAGGGTCTGGAATGTCTCCTTGCAATGAACCGGCATTCACTGTATTAATGTAGGCAATTTTAAGGATTGGTCTTGGTCCCTAACCCTGCAAGCACAGGTCTCGGTACCTCTTCCAGGTTATCCCAAGACTCGGCAGCACTCTCTTCTACAGGTATCTCTGGCAGCTGGGTGTGGATTTGCCAGCCAGAAACGGACTCCTCGTCCATGTCGTCACCAGCATGTTGAGTGCTGGGCCCCCGACCGGATATTTCCTAATTCCAACTTCAATATCCCCACAAGAAGAATTTGAAAAAAAAAAAAGACAATTTAATGCTAATATATTATATGGAACACAGTTAACATCAGCATGTCAGCATTCTTACACTGTTCCAGTTTCTCAAATTACCCCTTAGGAAAAAGAAGTGCCCACCCCTGAACTAAGCTGAACTGAACTGACTCTATTCAAGTTGAAATGAATACCATGTGCCATACAGTCACGCTTGGTCAGGAATTTTTAAAATGTGACAAGTGACTTAAAAAAAAAAAAAAAAAATCACAAGAAGAATTTGAAAAAAAAAAGACAATTTAATGCCAATATATTATATGGAACACAGTTAACATCAGCATGTCGGCATTCTTAAACTGTTCCAGTTTCTCAAATTACCCCTGAGGAAAAAGAAGTGCCCACCCCTGAACTAAGCTGAACTGAACTGACTCTATTCAAGTTGAAATGAATACCATGTGCCATATAGTCACGCTTGGTCAGGAATTTTTAAAATGTGACAAGTGACTTAAAAAAAAAAAAACAAAAGGCACATTCATTACTCCTGCTCAAACTTGAAAAATCTAAATGGCATCAGCGATGAAGCACATTGTGTCAACCGGGCCTGCTAAATTTTTTTTATACATACATATAAAATAAATAAGTCAAATTCACTGCAGGGTCACCAACCTTTTTGAAATGGACAGGAACCTCTGAACTGAAAGGGCAGGAACACACTTTTGAAATGACAACTTTGCACGTTTACCATTAATAATATGCTACACTAATGATTTCATAATCGAATGGACCAATATGAAAATAATCAGCATTATTTTGACTGAGATAAAAATCACGATTAATCCAACAATTATTCACTTAGACTTCAAAACGTAGTATTTATTCATTCATTTTCCGATACACTTTCTTCTCACAAGGGTCGTGGGGGGTGTTGGAGCCTATCCTAGCCGTCTTCGGGCAGTAGGCAGAGGATACCCTGAACTGGTTGCCAGCCAATTGCAGAGCACACACAGACGAACCACCATCCACGCTCGCACTCACGCCTAGGGACAATTTAGAGTGTTCAATCAGCCTGCCATGCATGTTTTTGGAATGTGGGAAAAAAACGGAGTACCCGGAGAAAACCCACGCAGGCCCGGGGAGAACATGCAAACTCCACACAGGAAGGCCAGAGTCGGATTGAACCCACGACCTCTGCATTGTGAGATGGACGTGCTAACCACTGGATCACAGTTTTTCTTTTTTTTAAATTAATTTTGGTCTTGTTAAAAATATCAAGATAGGGTTTCAATACTAGTCTGGCCTTCTCGCTGTACTGTGAGGTCGACGCACTAACCACTGGACCACCGGGCCTGCTCTTAGTATTTATTCAACTACTGAAACTCAACTAGTCTTTAAAGTATCATCATGCCCATTCATCCCTGCGTGTTGAACACTTTATTTTTGAAATCTCTTTTTTTTTTTTTTTTTTACACTTTATTCTTGAAATCTCTCTTTTTTTTGTCAAGAACAAGGCGACCTTTGTAAATGCCACATGAAATTAAAGGCATTTTCATCCTGCTACATCCATACCGTTGATGCCTTACATCTTTATACCAAATCAATAAGCCGATCCCTTATCTCTTTACTTTATTTACACAAGACTTGTGACTTGGCTAAGCTGGGATCTTAAGTATAGTATTTTAGGTCATATCATGTGGAAATTGTGTGGAACAAAAAAACGGCCACAAGTCAGTCATGAAATTTGTTGCGTATTTATTTTTAGCGATTTGTTGTTGCAGGCATAATGTTGGTATGAAAAATTAATGACAGTCATCAATGTGAAGACACTAACCATTTAATGATTTCTCACGCGTTTGTAGTTTATCGCTATGACATATCAGAAAAAAAATCCACATGCTGAACCTAACCCTTAGTTCCTAGATTTTACTAAATATTATTATTTTAAATTATTAAAACTTGACATACTAGAGAAAAAAATAGGGCGGATCCTGAATCACAGCACACAAAAAATAAAAACATCTAGAAAAGTATAGTTGCACCTCTGATTAAAAAAACAAAACAAAAAAAACAAAACAAAAAAAAACGGGAGGAACCAAATAAATGTCAACATGGAGCACTTAATTTCTATAAAACTCAAGTGTTTCAAGATTCAAATGATCATCGTCAACACAATTCCTTGAAAGGCAGGATGTCCCTTCAAGGGTGAGCCAATTTTACAACCAGCCGACGGCCTACTCATGTGTTCCTCGGGGGTGACCTTGTGCCTGTGGGCACCGCGCTGGTGACCCCTTGGTTCGCGTCAACTTGTGGCTCACATGCTTTTTCAAATGTCATGTCACCCATGCGCATACAAAGGGCTGATTTAGTGAAAATGTCCTTGTGTACCTGAACTGTTCGGCTGGCATTTATGTGCTCCTGATGAAGACGGCCCCATTGTTGCCTTTGCTGGTACTGTAAAGAAGGAAGAAACCAAATCAGACATCCATCTTGATGTGGATCCCAGACGACGGTAACCAAAGCGTCACCTTCAGGATGTTGTTGTGGTGTTTCTGAAGCCGTTCTAGGTCGGTTGGTAGAGCCACTTTAATGAACTTGTGAATGGGAGCCTCCAGGCGCCTCAGTGTCAGCTTGGTGCCTCCCTCCGCCATGAGACTGGCCGACACGACACCAAGCCTGTCAGGCTTGGTCTCTAAACATAGAATACATTAGAGAGGGTAATAAGATTTGTGACATTAAGAGTGACTGCATCGCCCTCAGAAAAGTACTCATTTCCTCCCTCATGTCTGACCTCAGTGAAAAAGAATAATTGGTTTGGTAATGCCATTAATTCAATCTCAGCCTCCCAAACAAAACCTAAACGGTTATAATGTGTAAGGAAAACTAACACTCAAAAGACTGCACTGTATTTAAAAAAAAACAAAAACAAACGTTTTGACATCATTTAGCAGAATATATCACATTTTTTGTGATACATGTCAGGGGGAAAGACTGGCCAAATCTCCAGACCTTAACCCAAGAGAGCAAACAATTCATCTCCAGAAGAGAATGAAAGGAGAAACCCCCAGAAACAAAGAAGAACTGATATAGGCTGCAGAAAAGGCCTGGAAAAATATTTCAAATGAAGAATGCAACAGTTTGCATGTCGAAGACAGGCCGTTACTATTACCATAGGCAATTACAAACATTTCTGCCCAAGGGACCCATTACTCGCACATCTTTGCTATTCTCGTCTGGGATCTCTTTAAGTCTCTCACGGCCATGAAAAGTGTGGATTCACTGTACCTTTTGGACTGTCGTAACTTTTTAATAATAAGGTTTGTGGTGCCGTTTTGATTCAAATGGAGGTGAACAAATACGCATCAGCGATTTGTTTTGACAGATGACGTATGTCCCTTGAGAAGGACATCCTAACTTTAAGGAGTTAAACCAATTGACTCGATGAGCCCAAGGTCAGAGGATGTTGTGTCCCTTAAAGTTAGGATGTCCCATAAAATTTACTCGATGAGCCCAAGGTCAGAGGATGTTGTGTCAAGCAAGTCAAGCAATATTACATTGGAAAAATCCTATTTGACCCCCGCAAAGCATAATGACGTAGGAGATATTCATCCAAATTACGTGGCCAATATAATAGCAGTGAAACGCTACATAACCATGGAGTGTTAGGCAAACTTACGGAAAGAAGAATCAATAAGTACTTAAAAAACTATTTGACCATTTCAATTTAAAAATGAAAATTCTTGACACTTGACACACTTACTTTCTGGCAATCGACTGGAGTAGTTAGCTCGTGAAATTAGATGTTCCGTATTGTTGTGATCCTAGCTCTTCGCATAAAAACGCAGCTAAACTTAACGGACAAAGAGCAAAACTTACCGAAGAGAATATCTCTCAGGGGTAATATTTACAGTTCCTCTTCCATTGTGTGGCGAAATACACAACATCAACACTGTGTTGAGTTTCGGACAGCTGTTATTTGTAAACAAGTCTCAGCGAAGTGCGTTGAAAAAAATGTCCGACCTCAAACAGTAGGAAAGAAAACCACGATTTATCATTCCGCATGGGAGTTGAGTAACTTGTTCACAACGTAAAGATTGAAAAAGTGAATGTAAACGAGTGTGAACGTGCTAATTAAATTCAAATACTGTATGTGCTTTTCTTCACACACACACACACACACACACACACACACACACACACACACACACACACACACACACACAATACTATTTTACTTTCAGGTGAACATATCGCTAACGTCTATATTCTAATCAAGCGTTTCCCAGCTATTAATCAGCCAAGGCACACTAAATTTACTTTAGAAACATCTCACTGCACACCACCAAAGGGTTACAAACAGTATTACATAAATAATTACGATCTCGACACAATGGTATGCGTCTTTCCACACTGTGGGGACATTTTATCACCACACACCACCCCCAACCTCCCTATGAAATTTTCCACATGCACAAAATACAGCAAAATTTGCGCTTGTTGTGCTCATTTAGTAGCCCTGAAACAAAATGTAAACGTAGCTGGAATAAAAGTGATAAATAACTACTACTTAAAATAGCTTATGATCAGCTCTACAATGGCTTACCTGACATTGTCTCTGCCACTTGGTGACCAACTTTACATATACAGTACTAGAATGTGTTTCAAATCGTTTTTTAATTTGATGTAGAGCAGTATTAATTAATTTATTTATTTATTTAAAAAACTCTGCTTGGTAGACATTTTGCTCTCAAGTTGTGTTTCTGACCAACAAGCAACCCTGTTATTAGTCTTTTCTTACCATCTCGAGCACATGACTCAGCATAAACGATACATCGCTCTCAAGGTAAAACTTCTGTTTTTCTTTCTTTCTTTCCATCCGAAATGAACTGTGTCTCTTAAAACAATGCTTCTCATTTACCATGCTATCAGAAAATATACTGACATCCCGATATCGATGTTTTTATTTTTTTAAACGCAACGTTTCTTGATCAGTTAGCATAGCAGCTAACACACTTAGCACGTACTCTCGACCAAACTCTTTTAACACGATTCACCGATTTGCCACACGATTATTATAATTACCATAACACAGAGATAATATTTATTACATATTAAAAACAAAATTTCTTTCTTTATTTTGAAATACTATTCAACACTATTTTAAAATACGTTTTTTCGAGTGGATGAGCATCTGTTACTAGGGAGATAGCTAGCTGGATTAGATAGACAGATAGATGATTATAATAAATACAACATTTAATTAAAAAAAGGGAAAAGTAAAATAACAACATTAAAAAGCATTTTGTCGGATTTCCCCTTCTCTGTGATGAGCCATTGTGAGTGGGTTTCCACTTCCTTTTCTTCAGCACCTTTTACCTTTGACATTTAGTCCAACCCCCCACACACTCTTTCCTCCGTGCTTAGGGCAACATTGATGCACACAGTCCCATACCACAAGGGAGTTCCCCTGCCTGCTGTAGAAAAAAATTAAAATGCCTACTCAGGTTGTCTGTACACATGCAACTGCTCACGTCCACTTCCAGGGGACTGCCATTGTTGCAGATCGAAGTGGAACAAAATACTGTGTGTCAAATTGCAAATCATCAAAAATTATTTTGTTTTTAACATGGAGAATGTGTGTGTGTGTGTGTGTGTGTGTGTGTGTGTGTGTGTGTGTGTGTGTCAGCCAGCCAAGGGACTCAGGTGTCTTCCATTTCGGGTTAATCCAGGAAGTTTGACAGCGGGAGAGGAAGTCAGCAGGTTACGCCGATCACTTAATACCTCCCGCTTTTCAAAGCAGGCGTAATCATCATATCCAGGTGCCTGAGTGAAAACAGTCATTTATTGCAGACAATTTGATGGGTCAAAATGGGACAAAAATACAAAAAAATATGTTAACTGGAATAATGCGCAAAAAGACTCCAAGTCGCTTTAACACTAACAAATGACACTCAAGTCTGCTGCTCCAAAAACATGTTAATTGAAGACTCTACTGTAAATAGGTCAGGGGTACAAACGTGAACGTGTGCTGTTTGTCTGTATGTGCTTTACGATTGGCTAGTGACCAGTCTTGGGTGTGTACCGCTTCTCACCCAAAGTTAGCGGGGCTATGTTACAACTCAGGATTATTCAATTCATTATTTATTCCTACAGAAGGTTTTTTTCAGATCACTTTACAAATGGAGCAGCCCTGAAACCAGACTCTTTACCTAAACTGGTCAACAAAATTTTAAAGAGGAAGTCAAGTGAAATATTTTCTTTGCAATAACATGTTCTATGCGCCCCCACTAGTCTAAACACGGCATTCTGGTCAATATTGCGTTTGTGGAATATGAATTAAGCAGCAAAATCCACTCGCTTTTTTTTCCCCATCTGAGCGGGTGACCATTTTGCCACTTATTGTCAGCTGAAAATGACATCACAATTGCTCAACAATGATGACTCACCTGTTGCGCGAATTTTGTCAAGTGACATTCGCTAGCTGAACCGTGATCTGTCGTTGTCTGGGCCCTTTGCAACTGTGATGTCATTTTCAGCGCAATATTTATCACTTTTCCAGATGATACTGTATACTTGCACTAATTTTGTATCTGCCTTTGTTTTTGCTCTAGCACATCAGGTTTTAATAATAATAAGAAGAATAAGAATAATAAGAATATGTATTATAGTAATATATTAACATTTTTTAATTAAGATTTAGGTTCAGCAACAGATGGAATCTTGTTTTCAAACGTTATCGCTGTAAATTGCAACGCATGGTAAAATCCGAATTGTGCAAGCTTTTACAAGTCAAACTCAAAATCAGCATCAAAAATATGTTTAGGGACATCTAAACCCCTCTCAGGTTGAAATTTTCTATTGACAAGTGTTATTAAAGGACCAATTGAACCTCAGAGAGGAAAGGAAAAATATCTATGAAGAAAAAACATCAAGCAGACCAGATGTGCGTTGGCAGTATTCCTCGATCAGTTGAACAGAGAGAGAGAGAAAGACAGAGAGCGAGACAGAGAGAGAGAAAGAGATGGTCAGGGATGACAGAGACAGAGAAAAAAAGGAATCGGAACTAGAAGACAAGCACACGCAGCCACCACTAGGAAACCATGCCGAAATAGAAAGCAACAAACTAAGCAGCAGAAAATGCAGCTCAGTCGAAACAGCTACAGTGAATGATGACACATGAAGCATGAGTCACAGTCGGTCACAGAGTTGCGACAAAATTGTCCCCCAAAAAATTACACAACTGTCAATCAAGCGTACGACACTCTTACTGTTGGCCGTTTAATGCAAGATCCCACATCAGTCAAATATCACAGTGTCAGAACAAGACAGAAGTAAAATGACGGAATGACATCACTGACATCACAACGTTCAATGTCTGAGACATGGAACATTGAGCCCGAAAGTTGGCATAAGACAATAAGTCACACATACAAAATGGGTAGATGTTAATTGACTTTTTTTTAACTGCTCTTACTGCTTTTATATAGTTTTATTTGCTGTTGTTATTTATTTGCCTTTTTTGCAAGAGAAAAGCAGTGCAAAATTTTCGCTGGACGAAATGAAAATAATTTATTAATTCATTGCGTGAGCTCGTAATCTGATTATCTTAATGGAATTGCAATGTGTTCTTGTTGGATATTCATATTATTCAGATTGTTTTAAAAACGATTTGGTCCTGTTATTTTGAAGCAGCAAAAACAGTCTTTTAATGGTTCCGTTCAGTTTATCTCCTTTCAAATATTACATTCTTTTGAATTGACTGCTATTGGTTGTTTTTGGGAAACAAAATCAATTGTTATAATTATGGCAAATGAAATTTCATTAGAAGTTGGTAAAGAAGCAACGACATCCAAACGTCACGATACTATATTATTACGATATGAATTTCACCAGACGAAAATTATCACAATATTGCGGTGAAGTTAAAGATATAAAATAGCTCACCATATTCTAAAAAAAAAAAAAATCATATTAAAAAAAAGAGCACAATATTGTGCACCGTTTTTTTTAATGGAGGGAAGGGTAGTACTACGGGGTAGGACTAGATACGTTTTTTACTTCTTCCTACTCCCTTGAACATAATAATTGTGTTGAATGATGACTGATTTCTCTTTACTTTTTACTATTTTACTTACCTTACTTTCTGTCAATTTATTATTGTATATGTTTTTATGTTCAATAAACAAATGAAACGAAACGAAACGAATGTTGGTGCTATTTGACAGTCGGCGCTCGACAGTGCTTGCTTTTTTTGGCGCTTGTAATGGGCAGTATTTTTCACAGCCCCGTTTTGTTCAGCGCAGATGTCGGCACTGTTGGACAGCCTGCGTTGGTGTGGCTGGATGGATGGATGGCTGCTGGAGCCAATCATGTGATTGTTCAGTGCTCCTATTGGCTCAGCATCGCAAAGTGTCATGGACTATGTAGTCTATGTAACGCTCCATTCAGCCGACAACACGAATAACACTTAATTTGATGCACTTACTTACTCATGTGCACACACATTGTGAATCGAGTCAATTTGTGCAAGAACTCAAACGTGTTACATTCCCCTTTATCTGGCGATTAGCGTGGGTCTTAAACATAGGTGGCCACAATGTGCCTCATTCAAATTGAATTGCACTAATAAAATAAACAGGTTGCTGAAACGGCACTAATGGAAAATAATCTGTCTTTTTGAACAAATGTGATGTATATTGTGACATGGCGACGATATCGTGGCAATTTCAAAATCGGGATATCGCTATGTTGCCATTATCATTACATCCCTACCTGGTGGTCCCCGTATCCAAAAGAAATTCCAGATTTGGATTCAACTTCTTTCTGCTACGTATTAAGATCTGTTTTTTTATTGATTCACTCTTTGACCATTTTCCAATTTTGATTGGATTAGGGTAAATTATGAAGCCACAGCTAGAAATTAGAGTGAGTGTGCACATACACACACTGGGAGCTCTAATTAAGACTCTGGGGGTATTTGCTATCTGTCAGCTGGAATCGATTGTCCAGGAGACTGACACATCAATGTGTGTGCGTTTGTGCATGTTTGTGTTTATATGTGTGTGTGTGTGTGTGTGTGTGTGTGTGTGTGTGCGTGCATGCGTGCGCATGCGTGCGCTCATGTATGAACGTGAATACCTGTTACCTATTTGTGTTATTTTTGGGGGACAAATAATTTGCAGTAAAATGAATATTCATCTCCACACTGTATTAGATGGTCAGCAGTTTGACATATAGGAGATGAAAAAGAGGACAGACACAACAAAAATTCTTCAGCAGCGCCCACTGTACTATATTAAAAAAGAATGATCCATTTTGTACTCTCAAACTCATTACTATTTGCGCTCGGGAGGCGAGTCTCTTTTCATAACTTATCGACCGTTACCTCCTAAAACTATACAGAACCCAGCAAAGCGATACATTCCTGCAACCTTGCGCACTTTCACACATTGACAACGAATCACCCGCTGCGGACAAAACCCACATGAACGTAAGGAGAACATTTGACACAAGAAGGCCACATTTGAACCCAGAACCTTTCGAACTGTGAGGCATAATAACCACTAGCTCACCTTGCTGCTCGCCATGCATGTGTATCAACTAAATGGCAATTAGCCATGATGTCTTTCTGTCCATCAAAGGGCCAGATTGTTCGCAGTTTCCCAATCACAGTTGCAATCAATCACCTGGCTGTGTTGCACTGTTGCACGGGCGGGCCTGAGAGTAATGGCAGTGACAGTGTAGACGACATGTACCGGGAAATGTCACCATGGCGATCAATGCTGTTTAACGAAGCTGGAGGCTGATCCGGACCTCATGCTCAATGCCCCCCCCCCCACCCCTTTCTCCTGCCCATCTTTCCTGTTCCACTTCTCTTAATCCTCTTCTAGTCTCTTCTTCCCCCCCCCCATGGTCTGAAGATGAGGCCTTTTACCTGTCGGGAGGCTTATGCTTGTAATGGTTGGTTTTAGTAAGGAGCAAGAAAGCAAAAGAGCAGTGTAATGGAAGAGTAGTTGACGCATCTGCCATCTGAGGATGACTGCTGGAAGAAAACATGCGCATTTCCACAGTCATTGATGATATGGGGCTGTGTGTCAGGTAAAGCCACTGGCGAGATAGCTGTCATTACATCATCCATAAAGGCAAATGTTTACGTCGACATTTTGGACACTTTTAGTATCCCCTCAATTGAAAGGACGTTCAGGGATGATGAAATCAATTTTCAAGATGATCATCCATCTAGCCATAAAAGCAAAAACTGCTTGGTTCAAACAACTTTTTCAGACCTCCGTATTTCGCACCCGTGATTTCATTTAGTGTTTCCTAAAGCCAGAAAGTTGCCAGTTGATATGATTTTTGGTTTCTGTCATGTCTGCAATCAGTTTTTTTTTCCTACAAATGAAGCGACTGAATGAACATCTTCCGAGAATGGTGATTCTATCATTTTTGCCAGTGGTAGTATACTATGTTTTACAATAATGCACAACTACGTTGTATTTATAATTTCACATGTACCTAATTCTAGAAAGCAAAGCACAGGAACTCTCTCTTTCTGGCAATATGCTTCTTCCTTGACAATACCGCCGTTTTTTTGTGGATCAATAAAAAAAGAATTTGGTAAAACGCTTTGTGTGGAACCTCAAAACCTGATTTAGGGTCGCAGTTTTTCCATTGCAGCATGTCAGTCGATGTGCGGTGCTCAATCACTTGGTGTGGAGTGAAGAGTTGTCAACTTTTTTGCAATGGTTGTTTCAGTCGTGTTTAGCCACACTGCTCATTGTTGTCATTTAGGTTTATTGAAGACTCGAAATCACAGGTGTCAAAGTCAAGGCTCGGGGGCCCGATCCGGCCCGCCACATCATTTTATGTGGCCCGCAAAAGCAATTCATGTGTCAGCTTCCATGATCCTTGCTAAAGTCTGTCGCGAAATGTCAAATTGTGATGGTCTGATAAATAACGTTAAAATTCTGCAATCATTTTGTTACCCTGTTCACACTCTCTTGAACAATAATCGAGCAAACAGCAAACAAATAGCAGTTTTTTTAAGACGTGTCACAGGGAAGCTTTGACAGCCGAAACTGTCAGCTCGGTCTTCACCAAAAGAGACCATTGGAAAAAAAGAAACTTTCAACCTAATTGAACAAACTGATATTTGACTTGAGTGCTTACAAAACTAGTCATCCATCAATTTGTTGAGATGATTCCGTTAACATTTATTCGATTTCACTGTTGTAATAGCCATCCGAGGGAAGACGTAACTCCAAAGTGGCCCGCGACAAAAATGAGTTTGACACCCTTGCTCTAAATTGTCCATACATTTGAATGTGAGTGTAAATGGTTGTTTGTTTGTGACCTGCAATTAGCTGCAGAAGCCAGTTCAGTCCACGCGTAACCTGCCTTTCGCCCAATAAAGATATTGTGCAGTACAGTAAAAAAGAATGGATGGAAAATAAAAGAACACAGGAGGCAGAATAATCAGAACTAGTTTATGATTTCAAAGTGCTGAACAGAAAATCCAGTGAACCAAAGAGAAAGAAAAAAAAAACGAACAGTAAACTCAAACCAAAGGACGTGAAAAAAAAAAAAAGAACAGCAAGTTTTTTTGTTTCTCTTCTTTGAAAACAATGCACATGTCGTACCACAATATTTGAAAAAAGCTAAAAACACTTAAAAATATTAGTTTTTGTATATTTATATATCTATAGAATTTGCTTCTTTTTTTTCCTCAGAAGATCACTGCCGCTGTGAGTGTGTCAGTGGGGGCCGGGGGGCGGGGGGGGGGACAATGGGGTGAGACACACAAACACACGAGGCAAGCTGGTTTTTGACAGCTTAAAAACAACATGCTTAAGATGCTGGCTTCTCTGATGCGTGCGCACACACACACACACACACACACACACACACACACACACACACACACACACACACATACACACAGACATTAAGATGCACACACTCACACCGCCACATGAGAACTATAAAAAGACGGCGGAATGTTTCTTCTGTGGATCTATCTGTCGAGCACCTTCCTTTCCTCTCCTCTCCTCTCAGTGGGAGGAGCAGGCCGGGTGTGTGTCGGTCCTTCTTGCCCTTTGCAGGCCGTTAAGTGCTTCAGAAGAGCCCATTTCTGTCTCCTAACAGTTCCGTATGAGTCCAATAAGCGCACAAAAATGAGCGTTTCAAGTCTGAGTGAGCAGTCATCAATCATTAGTGCACAGTTTCTCTCCTCTGAAGCCAGATTTCTCTCGTACTTAATTCTATTGACAATAAAGGACATGTCTTTGCATTCAAATAATTTAGAGTTTGAAATTAAACCGCTCCTTATGCGTCAGCTCCTTACGTGATGAGAAAGCAGTCAGAAATTGCACTTGGAATCAATCAAGAACTCATTTCCTGTGTTACTGAAATCATGTGTCATATATATTGTCACTGAGCTCTGACTTTCTCTTTTTGGACAAAGTGCATCGCCTGCACTCGCGTTTCCTTTTCCTGCCAGTGAATTCAGCACACTGGTTAAACAGGCAAGTATACACAGAAACGGGGCTACCTTTCTTTCTTTTTTTCTTCTTTTCCAGCGAGCAAAATGTCTTTCTTTCTCAGCCTCCATGTGATAATCAGAAGTGGCGAAGCATTTTATTTTATTTTAATATATATTTTTTTTTACACTGGTAAAAAGTGTCTATTTCATTGATGGTCCTTTGGAAGGAGTTCTCTTGTGGTTATCCTGTTGGCATCACAGCAAAGTGACTGTTATTGTATTCAAACTGGATGTGATATTTTGTTTTTTGTTTTCTCTCCATCTCCATCCTTCGCCATCAGTAAGGCAGAGTGTCCAGGAACCTGTCAATCACGGGCGGAGGTGGCACCAGGTCCTCCAGCTTCAGGTAGAAGATCCGCTGAAGGCCCTGAGTCCTCTGGGAGCGTAGCTCTGCCCTTAAACTCAGAATACGACCCAGGGCGGGCGCCGCCTTGGACGACAACGAAGAGGGGCCGCAGCCCAGGTGGTCTCTGAGACAGCAAATCACTTTGTTCTGCAGCTCCTCCACTCGCTTGGAGTCCTTCAGGCCCGGGACTTGCTCTAGAAAGTACGTGTTAGGAGAAGAATTTATTAAACAACACAGGATGATGCCATCTTACAATGTCAATAAATCAATCAATCAAACTTTATTTATATAGCACTTTTCAAATTCACATCAAGTGCCATAGAATCTGCCAAAGTTGCTCAACAGAATTTTGTCAATTTCCTGCGGTAATTTTGCCATTGAAAGTTTCGAGATAATTTAAACTTCATCTGCAGAAAAAAACATGTTCTTCATAATGCGATGCTTGTGTATGATATAGTTTGTAAAAATTGCAAATAATTCCCAGTTAATTGTCTTTAATTCTTAAAAGGAAATGTCCCAGCTGTCCAAAATTTCTCAGATCCATTTTTAATGGCTACATTAGCACATTAGCACACACTTCAGTCATTAATTCTAAAACTCGATTTGCTCAACTCAATATTTCCATTTTTTTGAAACGCTTTCTTTAATATCGTCACATATTCCATTTCACTGTGTTTGATTTACCTGGAAAGTTGCCAACTTAGAATTTTGACTCACAGAACAACTACCGTAAATGTACGTTATTATGTTTGTTTGAGGTCAACCCTCATGAATTCCCAGAAAAAAAAAAAGCCCAACTTCTCCAAGTGAATCCTTTCAAAATCTGTCCTAATGGAAGGTTTCCTTAAATGTACTGGACATGTCCCATCCCTTTGCAAGCCCAATCAGCTCATTCAGCTGAAAGAGCAATTGTTACATCTTCTTTTATATTGAATTGTACCTCATTAGCCTCGATGGCTCAAGTTCTTAACAGGCTTTAACCTATCTCACTCACTACAGATCAATACACAGCCTAACCTAATAAGCCCCCCTCACACGCTGTGCGCACACACACACACACACACACACACACACACACACACACACACACACACACACGCACACGCATACACAAACACACACGAAAAGGACAGATATATAGAAACACTTGCTGGCACACAAATGCTCTCTGCAATTCAAGACAATGACAAAGACAAAAGTGCTCAGCAATTAGCTGATTATTCGCCCCGTGAGCAGCCAAATTAGATTAGAAACACACGTGTGCGCTCACACACACACACACACACACACACACACACACACACACACACACACACACACACGCATTCACACGCACACACACACAAACTAGTGCCCATAGCAACTCCAGTGGCACCCAAACTGAGCTTAATGTGACACTAACTCATTCTGCAGAGCACAGGGTGTCCACCGCCCCCATCACACACACACACACGCACGCACGCACGCACGCACGCACACACACACACACACACACACACACACACACACACACACGGGCGCTGCAGGGAGGCCATGGCTCAAACCACTTAAAGCTATCCATTATGTGAAGCTTATTTATTGTTTGTTTATGTGGCTCTTTTGTTTGCCGAGTCACTCCAGCCCGCCTTTCAACGTGTCTTTCAGACCTACGCAGTCACTCTCTTGTCTCTATGTGCTACAGCTCCTGTGGTGGAAGTGTGTGTGTGCGTGTGTGTGTGTGTCTGTGTGTGTGTGTGCGTGTTCGTGAGCGCGTGTGTCTGTGTGGCGGTGCAGTGGGTTTGGGGGGGTGATCGATGGCTGCCTTTTTATACAGGGCACTCTGAATTGGTCGATGGCCCGGTTGCTTTGGCAGTGTGCTTGTGTGCTTTGCCAGGGTGGCAGTGAGACGCTGCCGAAGAGCCGCGCTCCGTGGTGGGCTGGTCGATGGGGCGCAGAGTTAAGTGCTCCCCCAGAGAGAGGAGCTTGTGTTGGGGGCTTTAGACAGAGGAAGTGAAGGTGGTGGCTGAAGGCCGGGGGGCTGGAGGTAAATAAAGTCGGCCTGGAGGGGAGGATTTCACGTGTCAAGTATATTTAAAGAATTAGACATTCTTGTAATATTTGCATCGATAAATTCAAATAATAAATTGTTCTTTCATGATCTTTGTTTTTGACCAAAAGTCAAATATGTTCCTGACAGTAATATGTTCTATGCACCCTCACTCGTCTCAACATGGTATTCTGATTAATATTGCCTTTGTGACATATAAATTAAAATAACAAAATCCACCCGTTTTTAAGCCATCTCATTTGCCACTTACTGTCGACTGAAAATGACAACACTTTACATAAGGGCTCCACTTGCGAAGGTCATATGAGCAAACGCAGAAAATAGGTAAGCTGTGATTGGTCATTACCGATACAATTTCAACGTGCAAACCAGCGCGCTGAGCAATGCCAGCGCAAACAAAAGGAGAGGAGGCGGGGAGAACTTTCCGTATGAACTTTTTTGAAATGCCGGAAACAAAAATGATCACATCATATCGTCTGTTCAGCAATTTTGGAGCTTCTGAATGACCTTAGGGCTGACTTGGAGCCAGTCACAAGAAGGAAGGAGTCTTGCCATATCATCAATGACAAAACTCCTTTCAACTCGACATTTCTGTTCATCAGCACTTTCTCAAGCGTAAAACCTTCCTTTCAATAGGTAAAGCTTGTCGACTTGGCGTTGATGGCGTTTTTTAAAATATGCCATCAGAAGGTGCCCAGGGCATCTACAGGTACTTTGCTTTGCGTGCCACTGCACTAGAATAAGTACACCTGCAAAAAGTTTGGGATCTTAGTTAAAGATCCCACGCAAGACGCGAACCAACAGTCCATTAGCCTCTTTGTTGGTATGGCCCAGTCCGTTCTATAATTCCTACAGCTGGTTGGTTAATAATTAATCGATTTTATTTATTCATTTTTATTCATTTATCTCAGGAAATGGTTTGTTCATGTGTTTATTGTAAATATTTTCTAATAGACAATTTCACGTCTCTATTCAATGTTTGATTTTAATTTTATTTAAAATTATTAAAATGAATAAATCTTGACAATGCATTACTATTTTATTCGTAGTATTAACTACTGTCCATATTTGTGATGCACATTTCAAAATCCGATTTTAAAAATGGTTCCTCGTTGTTTCATAAATGTGTTGCAATCATTGTGTATGCTACTATATTGTAGCATACACCAAATCCCTGCTGTAAAAATGATAATTACAACCAACAAAGTTAGTCGTGGTCTGCGACTTTGATCAAGATTTGACATGGAGACTCCCAGTTAACATATTCAGATGCGCTGTGAAATGGCAATATGATCAGGCTGTGATTAGTTTTGCACTTGTTCTCTTCCTTCATTCTGAGTGCGGACGAAACTACATTTTTGATAATTAAGCCTGAAACATTGATTGGTGATGGTGAAAAGTGCTTAAGCCCGTTGACAACACCCTTCCTGCTTCTCTTTCCTCCATCCTTGCGCGTGCTTTTTCTCTGCTTGTATGTTTGACACATGCACATTGATTAGAGCGGCAGGTGTCAGGCAGGTGCAGCAGGTGCTTATGGGTATCAGGTTCATGTTAGTGTGAGAACGTGTGTGTGTGTGTGTGTGTGTGTGTGTGTGTGTGTGTGTGTGTGTGTGTGTGTGTGTGTGTGTGTCCAAGGGGATTCGTACACCTGATCGCTGTCACATTCAATCAGGCAAACATAAACAAAAAAAGAGGAGTGTGAGGCTAAAATGATGCCTTCCATAGTTAACACTGCTCATCTACAGTACGTGTATTTATAAACTCATATACTGTATGTGTATTACTAAAAATACACGGCATGTTCATTTTATGCCTCTTGTGTGTTTTTACCTGTGAGCAGCACGAGGGCGGCCAGGCAAGCAAAGGCAGAGGCGTCCAGGTTTAGACTCTGGAGATGGGTGGAGAAGTCTCGGATGGAGTCCAGCCACTCTCCAAAACCGCGAAGGCACTGGAACCTGTGCAGCACCAAGCCGTTACAGAACACTAATTTGTCCTCCGACAGGATCGACCTGGGAAAAAAAAGTAGGAAAAATACAAATTGTTTAGCTTTAGGAACTTTTTTTTTTTTTTTTGAACATCAGTCCATTTTCTAGAGTGCTTGTCCTCATTAGAGTCACGGGTCAGATGGAGCTTATTTTTGCTGACATTGAGGGAGTGGCGAAGTACACCCTTGACTGGTCAACAGTCAATCACAGAGCAAATATGTACTGTACACTGTAAAAAAAAACACAAATTGTATTTTTTTGGAGGGGGGATAAAACAATAATTTAACCCTTTCAGGGACAGCGGTTACTGCTGATGTTATCAGGTTACAGGGTATCATTATGGGTGCATGAAAGGGTTCAGTTTAAACAACTTAAAAATAAATTAGAATAGAAATTATTGACGACGGCAACAAAGCTAGTTAGCACACCTGAAATTTTGAGTTAACGCAGCTTTTTTTTTCAGATGTAGTTAAGTTTTTCACAGTGGGACCTGTAGAATCATATAGAATCGCCATATCATTTTAGGACATGACAGCCACTGCATTTGACTGTTATGAACATTTTTAATTATGCATTGAATTTGAAATCAGATGTCGGAACTAGAAATGCTCTCAAAAGCGATTAAAGTCAGGAAAATATCCAATTTCTGTGCAGATTTTCTGAAAAGGATATAAATCCATGAGCGAGAAACATGAAGTACAAGATTTGCTTTCGTAGGCAATCTAAAATGAAGTCTTGATCTAATTTTTATCTTGGATTTGTCACCAGGGATTTCATCTTCAATGAACCTAATTTTAACATACATGTTTTTGCAATGTTGGAATAAGACAGACAAAATGCACACAAGCATGGGGAGAACATGCAAACTCCACAGTGGGAATGCTAACGTTCAAACTAGGAACCTCAGAACTGTGAGGCAAGCATGCATACCGCTATTCCTCCAAATTGCCTTCTGTCCAAAATATTCTTTCCGTTTAGACCCCACTTGATGCCCTCTTGAATACAATACTTGGACTAATAGAGCAAAAAGCAAACCAAGGTTGGCACCATATGCGTTCACACACAATTTGGCCCAACATCAAACACCGCGATGCAGCCGATTGAGTTGCGCGTTTTCCAAATCATCGCGTTTTGAAACATTCCTGCAATTCTGGGGTTGTGGCAATGAACGGCTGGGATAAGGAGTCCAAACGGGTACGAGTTGAAAGTGCTTTGACCGCTGTGTGCAATGGAAATATGTCTTAATGAGGAAATGAAAAGGCTTCCTACAGTTACTCATGACACAGAACCGAGAGGGGGCGGGAGATTGAGAGCTTGTGCATAAGCGAGGGCTATAAAGCGCTCTTTATGAGGGTCTGACTAAACAGCATGCTCCCTTCTTATTAGGAGCCTTCATAAATAAACCCCCAATCAAAGGGAAGACAGATGGAAAGATGCAGGTAAAATGAGCAAAGATACGCGACGTGCTTGGGAAAACAGCTTTAAGCTCGAGGAATCTCAGAAGGGTGAAATCTTATCGAATCTTCACCTCACGCCGCGCTGTGCTGCATTCTTGCACGTACTGTAAATTAAGTGGAAACTGAATTTCCCCTTTAAAGCCAATGACAAGATAATCGTCTCATTGTACCCTTTGCAAATAATGACGTCTCTAGACTTTGAACTGTTCTTGACGATAATACTTGAATGATCAATTGGTTACGCCTCTTCAGGGCTTGACTGTCAGCGGTTTTCCCACAATGTCCAGTTTACCACAATCTATTTGCAATCGTACTGTTCTTTTCGGTTATGTTACTGAGATGTTTCTTAGTCTTCCATTAAATGCACCACTGCAACACCAATACTCCGATCATACTGTACAACGTCGCTCGTCGAGGCAGATGGCCACCCACACTGAAAAGCTGATCTCTGCAAAATGCAGGTGCAGAAGGTCAATCAGTAAAATGTCTGCATTGATTTGTAAATGTTGTCATGGAAAATGTGGGATACTGAAAAATGTGCGACTTTTTGGAATGCGAAGTGGTGGATTAACTATTCCAGAAACCAAAAATATACTGTAGTGTATATTTTCATAATGACTAATGCTGTTGATTTCAGGCCATAGCGTAACATTTATGTTTATTACATTGGTTGTTGAAACCAGTAAACCGTAACTGCTTATAATCAGGCCGATCAAATTACAACCCGTCATGACGTGGCTAAAAACAAAAACATTCCAAAGAAGAATCTGGAATGTGTGACCTCAAGAAATTGGCTAAATCAGATGAAAAGCATTACTAGCGTAAAAAATGACTGTGAAAATCCGCAATTTCTAGCATCATATAGATATTCGGATATGACGCATGTATCTAAGGACGCTCATGTGCCGGAGCACGGAGAGACCACATCCACGTTATATACGGTTGGATTTCTGCCACACATTCCGCTCACCCCTGACAACGTTGTCGCCACGGCAACCCACCCATAACCACACAAACTGTTTGGTGACGGGGCCGCTTGTACGGCGACGGAGGAGTAAATTTACTCGCACGCACACACACCGACAACACTGACCTCCCACTCTGACGAACACGCAGACATACGCTCGCACGAAGGGGGCCTGACAGGCGTCCGAGTTCAACGCGGGGTCAACGCGGCATCGACGGTTAATGGGGGCTCACGGTGCCATGTGTGTTCCATGCTCAGAGCTTGTGTATGTGTGTGCGTGTGAACGAGGTCGCCATGAGTCCGCTGTTTGGGATGATTCACAGTCCCAGCCGGAGCCTTCCCCTCCCGCTGGAACTGTGATGCCACCACCCATCTTCTACCCACCCTGCACCTGGACCTAGCAGGGTGCAGGAGAACAAAGTTGTACATCATCAATGTGTGTGCGTGTGTTTGGGTGAGTAAGTGTGTCTGACTGTATTGGTTTTTTGGCCCTAGACGACAGCCGGGACAAAAGGATGAGCTTGTAGGCCAAGCCCCCTCCTCGCCATAAATTTAACTAGCCGCATGCCTTGCCAGGGCAGAGCGGTAACCGTGGCGATGCTGAGGCTCAAGATGGCCCTGGGGGAGTCCTGATGGCACCAAGTAGCAGTATCTGAATTCTTTTTTTTTTTTTTTTTTTTTTTTTTACATGTAAGTCAGCTGAATTGAGCATGAGTTTCCTGCCATAAATTGTCAGCTGACCTGCTTTTTAGTAGTTTTGATCTCGTCAGTTCTAGAAATGACGCACGCACACACGCGCACACAAACACACGTACAGACACACACAAAGGCTGCTTGTGCGTCACACATCAGACGAGCGGAACTCCGTGGGTGTAGCTGCTGTCATAGACACCGACTCCATTCATAATTCCTTTCATATGGTTGACCATTCATCTCCAGATACAACAAAACAGCAGCGCCTGCTGTACAGTAGTGGCCGATAAGACTGGTCAACAAATCTTTACTCCAATGTTTTTAACTATAGAGGCGAATAAACTTTTCTCTGTGAATTATTCAGTCATCCTCGATAGCCCGGGTGTTGACAGGGTTGTCATGGCCACTTTTGAGCGCCTCGTTGTCGTGACATGGAAAAAGCCCGTGATGACCCGTTGGGATATCGTCACTGGTTTTCATCCATGTGGCAGAGGTTTGACAGTATGGGAACATATTTTGGGGGAGGGATCGGTGATATCAGGACATTTTCTGTTGCAGGGAGTTGGTATATGTTTGAAGGTCAATTGCCTGGCGTGTGAGTGACTGTCATTTAGGGTCAACTGGGATATGTTCTGGCCAGTGATGTCAGTAAGGCGTTGAACAAAGAATTGACAAAAATTAAAAAATCTCAGCCACCGTGCCTCCCTCACACACGCGTATTGTGCATGCAACAAAAATAATAGTCAATGAATCATAAAATCCTGATTCCTCACGCCAGCGTACTCAGTAAAGGCGCTCAACAAATAATTGTATATTATGGTACACATAGGAAAGGGAAACTGGTATTCACAGCTTGAACATACGTATGTAGTGAGGCATTGTGGGAGACTTCCACTTCACATTATCGCTTGAGGGAGAGACATCATGTATCATGCGTTTTGTCACGTTTTCAGCGCATTGACAACTCACATGTCCTTACAAGAAGAACAAGTGAGGAAGGAGAGAGATGGCAATAGTCACTAAAAACAAAAATACTCAGATCTGTTGCAAACTCTTTGCTGTTGACAGAGTGTTTTCTAGCTTCAATAACATCTCATACGTATTTTTTTTCTTAAACCTGGGTCGTAGCGCAGCATGCATTCAATCTTAACGAGAGAGTCCCACTAGATTGTGTGCCTGCAGGACGTCCACAAATGTAATCGTTATCATTTATAAACAATGTACATGAGTAATATATATAATAATAATAAATGTTGATAAAAAAGAGTTTGGCCATTACAACAATAGTAGTTAAAGATATCAAGTCACATAAAAATTATTAGGTCAAGTGAAATCCAGAAAAGACTCTTAACTTTTTTAAATTAAAAAATGTGGTCTTTATTTTATTTTTAATGAATTTCTTTTCTTACCGTAAACGAGACTGCACTTCCAGTCAAGTGGCAAAACCACAAGTCGTTTTTATGTTCAGCAGGGTTGTCGGTGTCTCGTTAATGTAACTATCAAAGTCACTTGTAATCTCACTTAGTTACTTTTAAAAGTAAGGAATCTTTTTCAAAGTAATTGTGGCAACACTGGTACTGGCCAACCACAGTTCCACATAGAGGTGATACATTAGTTAAAGTTCTCACCTTCCTCTACATACTGTCACGTTTTTTTTCTTCTCACCTGTGAGCCAATCGCAAGACAAACAGCTCCAGGAAGGCGGAATCTATTAACAGGTTCTGATCATCCCGGTGGAGCTCGGAGAAGCCTGGCAGTCGGTCGGCCCAGCACCGTGTGGTCTCCATCGAAATGGTGAGGAGCCTGTAGAACAGGTGGATGTGCTCTGCGTCTGAGGAGGACGAAGGAGGGTCAGCAGCGCTGAACTGCCGGGGACGGTGAGAAAGAGCACAGAAAAACGCAAAAGACGTTAGTGTTTGTATGGAGCTTCTCACTGACCACACATTTGGACCCCTGTTGTGCTACCTGGCTATAGTCAAGGTCATGGGGTGTGCAGTGCGAATAAGCCCTGAGCAGAGCGGAGATCAGGCTGAGGGGTGGCGAGGGAGGGGCCACCTCTGTCTGCAGCGGGCTCTTTGGTTTGGAGGGCAAACGTCCACGACGCCCCTTCAAGCTATCGGTGCGTACCACTGTGGAGCAATAAGAGTCAACATGAACGTGCATATTGAAGCAGCTGTTTACACAACACGCATAAAGAACGCCTGTCTCCAAGCGGATAAGTCTGTTATTGGTATTTTTTTTTCAGGGGTGTTGAAGAAACTGAAAGGATGATATTCTGCACAGGGGCCCTGCGGCGTTCCCACACTGGAGGCTACCAACCAGCAGGTGGCAGTACGAGAGGTGGCAGGTGGCAGTATGAGTTGCGGCTATATACTTGATGATGAGAGAGACAGATGCTCGTTTTCTGGGAGATAGAGAGGGACCGATGTTGCCAACTAATTTATTGAAGGACGTTGCGTTGCGGGATGAAGTCATTAGGATACAGATGAACATAGATTACAGAGTGGCATGAGGCTACTCGACGTGACGTGCCGTGTTGTGTAAATTACCTCAAGACATTATTAGTCAATGGCTACTTTCCTCCAAAAGTAAATGAAATAGTTAGTCATTGCTCCTTCGTGAATGTAATTAGTCACCAGGGAAAGTAATGACATTCCGTTTTTTGAAAAACCCTAAAATATGTCAAAGAAGTCAGATTTAGGAGGTTGTTTTCACAGGCCAGTTATGTTGCGTAGAACAGCGTAGACGGATACTTTATTTCATTAAATATTTATTGAACTTTAAATAACGACCGGTAGACATAATGTACCGATAGGCCCTATTTGAAGTATTCTCTAAAAGTGTTTCTAACTAAAAAAAAAAAAAAAAAAAAAACAGTCAGGCAGCTTCAATACAAAAATTATTTTAACAAAATATTCTCCATAACAGTGAACTATGGTTTTTCAAAATGAAATGAAAGACTCAAAATTAATTTATAAACACATTTTAATTTACAAATATGCAAATCTTATTTTTTTTTTTCGATTTTCAATCATAGTTTATTTTTCGACAAGCCTTTTGTTTTCTAATAATTCTAAACAAATTTAAAGGCAATATACTCGTTGCTAAGTGCTCTGGGCCCCGGGAGAGTGGAGGGGGTGGGGTGGTGCGAGCTCCTTGGGTACAATGAAAAGTTGCTCAATCTAGCAACAAGAGTGCAAGGGAAGGTGGCAATGAGAGGGAACCTCATGGATGTGTTTATTGTCTCAGTAATGCGCAAAGCCCCGAGTGTGCTATATTAACATTGTGACTAAATGTGAAACTATAACATTGTAAATGTAGGCCCTTTTTTTTTTTTTGACAATAGAGGGTGTGGTGTCTTTAACTTTGCTCACTCGATGTTGATCGGAGCACACGATTATATTGAGTGGGATGCAGTGGATATCGGGGAAAATAACCCAAATGCGATAATGTGTTTGCAAAAGTGTGCACACCACCTTAACTAACCGAGGATACCCACTCATATTTGCCACAATTTACACCATGTCTGATGAACACAAAATGGAGTTCAGCTGTTCTAGTAGGCTTTTTTTGACTTTACTATTTGTTTTTCATGCTAATACTTGCTTATTTGGAATTGGTCAGGATTTTCCCCACCAATCACATTCAAAGTCATGTTAAATGGGAGTCAGCACACCCCTGACACTATTAAAGGTGGCTTTGATTATCCCAAAATAAGGTTCAGTTATTTTAATAGGCATTTCCTGGCATTGTTTTTCTGCCAGCAGCATGAATGTTTTGTACTCACACTGACAGGTTATTTGGAACTGTTCGTAATTCCCTCCACTTTGATGAAAGCCCCAAATCCATCTGAAGAAAAACTGGCACCACCATGCCTCACTTGTGTTTTTTACCCTCAAATATATTGATTTTATCCTCTTGATGGTAACTTTTTACCTCTTGACAAGGTAGAAACGTTTGACCCTTGAAAATTCTACTTTTTCAACTTGCGTATTCACCTGTAGTTTTACGGTTCTGGAAAGTTACCTTGGATCTCAGTTCTAAATCCTGATAACACAACGACTCTAACCCTGTTTCCGATATGCAACTAGAGACATGGATGATTGATACAGGATAGTTAGCATAAAGCTGTTGAGTCTTCCTACCTTCCTTGACCATGCCCACACTCAGACACTTCTGGAAGCGGCAGTACTGGCAGCGGTTGCGTCGCCTTTTGTCCACAGGACAGTTCTTACTGGCCAGACACACATACTTGGCGTTCTTCTGCACGGTGCGCTGTAGAGAAGGAAAAAAAAAAAAAAAAGAACAAACGGACATTCCGACAATCAGCCTCCAAACATAATCGACCACCAAATATTTGATATGTTAAATTCAATTCAAGCTCTTGCCTCCTTCGCCGGCAAAGAATGAAAGCAGAAGCTCGCAGGTCAGTTTTTAATTACGCGCTGAAAGGCGACGCTGACATCAGTATAATTAGATAAAATTAATTTCCCAACAAGCGTTGCCTGCAGGGGGAACAAATTTATTAGCGCGGGGCCTGACAATGGTGGCCGCGTGTGTGGCGTGCTGAGGAGGCTCCCGCGAGACAGGCGGCAGGAAGGAAGGAGCTGCGTGATCAGATTGTTTGTGAAGCTCGCGGGTCAGTCCGTGGCACCTCGGGGGCCTCGCGGGGTCGCGCCTCTCTCAATAGGCCCCGAGGGAGCTGTTTTCTCCTCTGCTGGTTCGCGCGATTATTACTGACCTTATTAAAATGAAATCAGAAACGGGTCGCGTGGAGACTGTGTGTGCTTCCCGCGTGGACAACAATAACAAATATGGTCGTGATTGTCTTTGTACTCCCGCGCGGGCATGCAAAAATTATGCTTTAACGGCTGTATGTAAAGGGATCCCTCTGCGTATCATAAACAATAAAAGGTGTGGGTAGATGTCACGAATTGAGCCATACTGTATATGGCCATCGTTCAATTAAATGTTGACTGTAGTTGTGAGTGTTCAATGAGACAAATGTGGAGAAACATATTTTTCATGTTTGGACAACATAAATGAACACATCCATCGATTCATCCATTGCGGCCCAATTTTGGAGGGGAAAAAAGTGAAAGTAGATGTGTAAACATCACCTCAAATCAGTTTTTGGATGGATGGATACTAGCAAACAAAAGTGCTATTTTTTGGGAAGAAGGAAAAGAAGTCGCGAAATGTGGAGATCCACAGGAAATTCTTGTGTGTTTTTTTTTTTTTTTTGCTGTCCATATCTACTTTTTATTGTATTGACGTACATTTAAATCAAATTTAGAGGACGACTGCGCCGTTGACTTTAGCCTGTGCATAAATCTGACCCTTTCTTTTCAATGCTTGCTTACAAGAACATCAGAATAATTCCTCTGATTTTCAACAAACTGGTAATACTGTAAAACAGACACATTGGAGCACATGGAAACTAGATCGACACACTTATTTAACATATTCATCTAAATACGTCCAATTAAAGAAAACCCTCAAGTCAACACTGTCCAACGGCAATTATTCCATCTTCTGCGTGGCCGACTGACTGACGCATTATGCGGTGCTTCTGCCCTATGCGAGCCATTTCCATGGCATCCCCATCATCCCAATGTGAACGTCTCACATCTCATTCAGTGGTCAGTAATGTTCGAATGTGTTTGTCTGTGCACTGTCTGCTTTTCTCTTTTACGTTGCATCGTAATAAACATTGAAAGGGGAGTGGCCAGATTAGAGCACAGGTCACCAACTCTGGTCCTCGAAGGCCCCTATTCTCTCTTTCTCTTCTCCAGGACACCTGATTCAAATGATCAACTCATCAGCAAGCTTTGCAGAAGCCTGATCACGATCCTGATCATTTGAATGAGGTGTGTTGGAGGAGGGAAACATCTGAAACATGCAGCATGGGGACCTTGAAGGACCGGAGTTGGTGAGCCCTGCATTAGAGGGTGCTCCAGTGACCTCAGGGCCTATTGGTTCAACCCCCATAAAAGTGAGAGCTGCATCTCATGTCTGTGTGCACCCGTGTGTGTGTGTGTGTGTGTGTGTGTGTGTGTGTGTGTGTCCGAGGGGATTCGTACACTTGATCGCTGTCACATTCAATGTGTGTGTGTGTGTGTGTGTGTGTGTGTGTGTGTGTGTGTGTGTGTGTGTGTGTGTGTGTGTGTGTGTGTGTGTGTGTGTTTGTTGTGGTAACTTTGCTAACTAAAGCAGTGTGTATAGCGTCTCAGCAAAGGTGTCCTGGGTGACCTCCATTAGACTACGTGCAGGTGGATACACATACACGATAAAATTACATTAATCTATTAATACAATTTAAATAATGCTTAATAATCGCGTCTTTCTTTTTTCTTCTACTATAAAGAAGTTGTCATTTGAGTCCAACAATGAAACGTCTTTCGAGGAAAATTTCTTGACATTGTTGCGCCTCTCAACTCTCACTTTTATTTTTACTGAAGGAATGATCGAATTGTTTCACTTGCAAAGGGCATTAGAAAGTAAAACAAGTGCGGGCTCTTGTGTGGGAGAGACTTCCTTTAAGAAAAAAAACCACACAGACACAGTAAATGTTGATTTGGATTAGGTTAAATAGACTATATTACCGAATGAAGAGCACACGTGCTGTGAGTGCTTGTGGGAGCAGCATGGAGGCATGCAGAGGCACATTCTTGACATGTAACATGTGCTAATAGCCGCGGTTTAAATTAAAAGCCTTCGGGGACTTTCCTCCCCACCTCCCATCCTCTGCTTCTTAATCAGAGGCAATCAGCGCTCTGTGCTCTGTGTCCGTCAAGTACGAGTTGATGCAGGGCAGATTTATAGCTCGCAGATTTATTGCGTATGCTTTCCTGAACTGATTCAATTGTTTCCAGTATGGAAAACACATCAGTAGAGGGAGTTTTTTTTTTTTTTTCCTCGCAGCATTGATGCTGATGTGATTTTACTCAATAATAAAATGTCTGTGGAAAAACAGTGCCTCGACAAAACCAGGGTTATCTAAAAAAACGAGATCAGCATTGAACTCCAAAATTCAGAACAGAGCAAACCAAATTAATGGACGTCATCATTCCGCCTCAGTCATAAAAGAAGAAAGGCTAACTTATTTGACAGCTCAAATTAATTCAGTCATTTTACATGCTAATGACTCTCTTGCGATAATTGAATCGTAATGTATTTTTAAGGGACAATAAAAGCGTCATGGTAATGGAGCGTGCCGGGTGATATGGAAACAGAACATGGGTACCATGTGCATGTTTTAGCAGATGTGATTGCGGGAGCAAATTAAGCGCATTCAAAATTGCCGTGTTTCGGCAAGTGTAGAAATGCGACGGGTGGCTTCAGCAGTGCGCATGAGAGGAAACGAGGCTTGATATGCAGTACTGGCAGCACACAGACAGCCCCCCCTTGCCCTGCAGCAACCAGACACTGCTTTTGTTAATTAGTAAATAAAAACAAATCGTGAAACTAATTGAAAAGAATGATAATCATTTACACCGACCAGAGGCATTATTCAATTAGATCCGCTTTTCTGGCTTTGACTCTTCATTTTGCTCTCTTGCAGCCAGCAACAATACAGGAAAATATCATTTATATTATATGCATTTATGAAATGACATCCAATGAATCAATTGCAACTAATTTGTATTTAGGTGACTTACAACACACTTTTTATCTTGCGTAGAGCCAATTTACAGTGGGGTGGTTCGGCCCACGTTTTCAATCGGCTAACATCAATTACAAAAGCTGTATTAAAATTCAGAACACTGCTTCAAAGGGCTATTCGTTTGTCAATATATTTATTATTGTGATGTTGGACTGCAATGCGTCACATTTGGCGCACGCCGCTTTATAGATTAGCGCATTAAAAAGTAAAAGTCAGTCTAGCTCATTTGGTGATGTATAACGAGAGTAGTGCGTGTGTGTTTGTGGTCACGTCGTACGTGGGATATGTGTTATACTCAAGTCTATAAAGTTATAAGCGGCGCATGTAATTTTGCTCTCGCTGCTTTCAAATAAACTAAGACGAGAACAATATTGCAGAAAGGAGAACGTCCTTTCGAAAATACATTCACTGTATTTTATTTGGAGTGGCTCTGCATGAAGGTGGTGGAGGTGGGGGATTTTTTTCTTGGTTGTCTTAGAGAGAGCGCGTGTTCTCACGTAAATCTCACACACACACACACACACACACACACACACACACACGCACACACACACACACACACACACACGTACACATGCATATATACACACAAGCCATGCACACACTTTGGCCACTTGGTTGCCGAGAGCGACAACCCCTGTGGGTGTTCTGTGCTTTCGTAATGACTCCTCAGACAATTTAGAGTGGGGCTCAACGTTGGGGCGACTGGAGAAAATTACTTTAAATCAACGACAGATTATACTGTAGCTTGTTTGTCCAAATACTGTCACATTTTCAAGTTGGATGTACACCTGTTAGAGTTATACGTGTGTTTTGTTTTGTTTTTTTTCCATAGTGATGGTAAGGGGCAAATTTATAATGATCAACGATGTGTCTGACGTGGATACAATGCAATAATTTGTTACATTGTGTCAAGATAACACATGTTGTGCAAGTAGCGTGGCGTGGGAAATGTGTGTGAAGAAGTGAGTCGGTGCTGTGACCTCTGACCTCAGGGTGTAAAAGTTTTTACAGTGGTGCCTTGAGATAGCAGTGCCACGACTTTTGAGTTTTTGGAGACAGGGGGCATCGTTCGGCCAATGTTTTTGCTTTGACTTCAGAGTCATAATTTGCTATACAAGCGCTGTATGGTGGCAGCGAACTTAACTCAATACAGAGTGAAGAATTCTTCACAAAAGAAGCTTCAGGCTGTTTAATGCAACTCCCAATTGAGGTTTACTCTTGAACTAAATATAAAGAATGAATTACACAATGTGTATTTTATATCCGTAATGCTAAGACATCATGGAAAATTCCATACACGGGCTCATGAATAGCATCATTGTGGCGATGTAATAACGCTTCCAATAATAGTGGATATTTACGCACACACGGTGCATTAACGCATGCGGACGGATAATATAACAATATTCACAGGCAGATATTCTTTATCTTCTGCAAAAATTGTCAAATAAACAGCAACTGCAATTTGCAGATTCACAGGTGTTGCGAAAGTCTTGTTCTTATGTGACTCCGTGACTTTATTATACTACCCTCAGGTGGCTGAGTTGCAACCACCAGAAGCAGCCACATTGAATTAGTTATGCTGCACAAATGTTTTCATTATTTATATTCGATTTAATTGTGTTATTATGACATGGTTTTATGAAGTAAATATGACAGAGTGCCATTCGTTTTTTTATTACGTATCAAAAAACACATCGTAAAAAGTTTTGTTGATTCTTTTTCGGTGAGGCTGGAACGCATTAATGTCATTTTAATTCATTTTCAAGAATGAAAAATGATTTGAGAAGAGTTCTGATTTATGAGCATAGGCACGGTCCACATCCAATTTGTACCATGGGGCACCGCTGGAGTTCAATCCCTTGCTTCGAATGTTCGTGTCCACCTGTGTGCATGGTGTGACATATGAGAGGGCGCACACACACGCACACACACACACACACACACACACGCACACACATCCAGGGATTGGGGTTCCCAATAATCCCAGTAAAAGTCCATGGCCCATTCATGGAAAATGCGCGAGCTGTGTCAGGAAGAGCATCTGGTATAAAAACCAAGTCAAAAATATTACATGAGTGGGTTCCTGTAATGATCCCTGACAAGGGAAAATTGCTTGTTCCTCTTCGAAAAATCTTGATACAACGTGGTGGGTCAAATCCTCAACCCAATGTATTGAACATAAATAACCCAACATTGGCTCAGCCTCTTTTGGACCCAATACTGAGTTAGCTATTTCCCGCAATTTGGGTTACTTCTGATCCTGCAGTTTGTGTGTATGTGTGTTTTATTTTACCTTGAAGAAGCCTTTGCAGCCCTCACATGTGCGGACGCCGTAGTGCTGGCAGGCCGCGTTGTCTCCACACACGGCGCAGGTGCCCTCTCCTTGAGGGCCACGTGGCGGGGGCGAGGGCAGGCTGTCTCCGAGTAAGGGGCCGCAGGGGCCAAGAGCCAAGGAACGGAACGCAAGGCTGGTGCCCCCGGCCCCGCGGTGCAGCTGGTACATGGGCTGCTGCTCCAGGGGTGGGCCGTGAGCATGGGAGACCGAGGAGGACGTGGAGGAAGAGGAGGAGGACGTGCGGACCAGGCCTCCTCCGATAGTCTCGTAGCCCCCCACGCTGCCCCCGCTGTGGGGCGGCGAGTGCTGGTAGAAGTGCGGAAAACGGGGCGACTTTAGGGAGCCCGCATCCAGGCTGGAGCCCATGGAATGGGGGTGCGAGGGAGGGACCAGTGAGTGCTCCTCCCACAGGAAAGAGGTGCCGGGCTGCGGGGGCATGGAAGGGGTGGTGGGCGTGGATGGGGGAGACTGTTTAAAGTACATGGCGGAGGAGGACAGGGCCCCCAGTTGCGGCACCGTTGGGTAGCTGTCCTCCTCCTTCTTGATGGCGGGCCTGTGCGCAGGCATCTGGTAGAGGCAGGACGACTTGGGCTCGTAGCCCCCCTCCACGAACACGTTGAAGCTGGGCAGAGAGGTGGTGGCCGCAGCGGCGGATATCTCGCCACCGTCCAGGTCCAGCTTGGTGTAGTCAGAGGTCATGAGGTCAGAAGCGTAGCTGTCCCCCTGGTAGCCGAAGGACTGGCCGGAGTAGGCGGAGCCTGGGGGGGTGGGCCCATACTGAGCCTGCACGCAGGGCATGTCTGTTGGGAAAACACAGCGCACGAGGACAGTTAAGAGAGATCACAACACGTGGACCCAAAACCATATTAAAAAGCTGTAATAAAATGTTAGGACTGTCATTAGTCAGGGAGGTGAATGTGATGACACGCTAGTTAATCACTTTTTTGAACACAGGAACGGGACTTTAACAAGGTTTGATGCAGCGCAGCAGAGTGAGGCCAGGAGCTGTGAGACAGACATGCACACATGGGGGATGAACAGTAAAAAATGCACAGCTCAATTGGAACAGACAGTTGTCAAAATTGTTATGTTCCCCGCTAGATCATCATGCACCCCCTGATTTATTGTGGATTGACAAGCGGCCGTTAATGGAAATTTCAGAATACAAGTAAGCTTGAATTTAGAGCTGAGCGACTTCAGTGTAGTATCATGTTTATAGCGCAATATTCTAGGCATTTTGGTGTTTAACTATACAATCTTGAATTCTCTTTGGTTTATGTGTCATTTTTACAGTTCACCTCAACTACGAGTGACAAATACACTGCTTAGAGAAAGCAAGGTTTCCCTATTATTTGGAGAAGTGTGTGAGCAAGAGAGTAAAAACGGGCGCTAATGCCCACCACACACTGTGCGACGTGGCCGACTGAACGCGACAAAAAATTCTATGAGCGACTCACGCCAAGCGCTTTACCCTCCAAATTTCAAACCGTAGCAAAACTACCGACAGACAATTGATCGCTCATGACAACTAGTTTAAGAACCATGCACACTCCACGACAGTTCAGTGGAATTTGCTTGCGTTGATCGGTGTGCGACGAGCAGTCTCCGTAGATGTTAGTGGCGACGGCAAAAGTTAATCTAGAAAGAGAAGCCCAAGCCGAAGACCAGGGCAAGTTCATGACCTCTGCATGTAGGTCAGTGAGATGCTAAGGCAGGTAATGTTACAGTAAATAATAATGGAACGCCATAATGGTGCTGGATGCACACACACACACACACACACACACACACACACACACACACACACACGCACACACACACACACACACACACACACACACACACACACACAGTTACACATGACTTCCTTTTGATTTGATCTGGACACAGCCACACTTGATTTGTGTGTTTAGTGTATATCCTTATCAAACTGCTTTTACGTCATATGCCAACATGCGACTTAAGTGTGTGTATGTGTGTGTGTGTGTGTGTGTGTGTGTGTGTGTGTGTGTGTGTGTGTGTGTGTGTG